>NW_020955591.1:1173232-1232370 GCF_003031625.1 Empidonax traillii | reverse complement strand
TCAGCCCAGGATCATCAGTTGTTCCCAAGGGGAAGCGAGCATTCCAGTGCCCTTTTCCTGCCTCAGCTGAAGGCACTTGGCTTGAGCTGGAACCCAACAGGTCCCATGGTCGAAGCAAGATTTATGAGTAGCTTAGCAATATGTTTTTGTGCAGTCAGTTACTACACACTGATAAGTGTCCTTGACGCTTCTGGGGCTGGCGTTTCCTGCCCAACAGGAAAATTGTTGACCCAGAGGCTCTAGCTAATTAATTAATCCCTCGCCATCCTCAATATTTGCTGATAAGACCACCGAGCGAGGGTCCATGTTCCCTTTTCCTGGGCACGGGTAACCTCATTTCCCCTCCTTTTTTTTTTTTTTTTAATTGAAGTTGCAATAGGTGAGTGCCAGAGATAAAGAGGGGAGGAGGAGGGGGTGACAGTTTAAACACCAAAGCTGACCTGTCTGGCATGCCAGTGATGCTCCTCCATTGGCAAAGCATTTCCCCATCTCTCCCTACAGCAGAGGAGAGGCAGCACAGGATGGCAGCAAAGGAAACGCAGACCCATTAGCTGTGCCTCTCAGTTAAAGGTGACATCTAGAAAGCGCCTCACCACGGGAAAGAGGTGCCATGCCTGGCTAACTGTGCCCCTCAGTATCCTCAGGAAGGGATACAGGGGCTGGAGCCTCCCCGATGCCCTTCCCAGAGGAGACTCAGCCCAGCTCCCTGACCCCTGGACTGGTTTTGCCTCGAGATCCTGGTGCCCCCCAGGCCCCCAGAGGAAACCACATTATTTTTTCTCAGGGACACCTGGGGCCTTGTGTGGACTCTGCCAATTAGAGGCAGAGTTGCAGAGACTGCAGAATTACTCTCATTTTGTATTTCATTTTTTCAGTTAGATTAGTTCAGGGATCAGAAAATGAATGAGCTTAGCCCAAGTCCCACAAGCCTGCTTTTCCTCCAGGCAGCTAAACACGCAGCTCGACTTGCTAGGCAAACATTTAATCACTTTCTGCACTCAGCATCCTCCATCATGCTGGGAGGTGGGCTCTGGACAGGTTCCCTAAACAGGCAAAGCAGCCTCATGCATATACTTATTTCCCAAGCAAGTTGTGGTCAGCACATGAGGACAGACACAAAGAGAGGAAATCACCTTTTGTGAAGCAGCAACCTTCTAAATAGGATCAGGTTAAATGGGTTTCTTGACTTCCAGAGTATCTTCAATGCAGCTATGAAACAGGAACCCATCTGATAACGTACCTATCCAATAATTTATTCCAGGAAACATAGTGGGAGGGAGATTTACCTCAAAATGTTGCCAGTGCCAATTATCATGGGTTTGAAGTGGAGGGCATTTAAGTTTTCTAAAGTCCTCCTTTTCATGAAAGCAGCAGGAAACTCATACTACTTGGTTTATCCAAAATAAGACTGAGGTGCAGTTTCCTCCTCATCAAGTAGCAGACTGGGAAGAAGTGGCTGATCGTGGTCTTTAACCTAGCAGAAGGCAATGCAATGAGGTATACCAAGTAGAAAACAAAAAAGATGCTGGGCAAATTAAGGCAGCAAAGGTAACATAAAATTGGAGCAACTTGCTTAGGGACCTTGTGAATTCATCATTGCTTGAAGTCAAGCCTGGGCGTCTTTCCAAGAGCTACGTTACAGCTCAAGAATAAATTACAGGTGTGACAGAGCTGATGTTCTGGAAGCACAGAGATATGATAAAGGCTGCGGAAACAGTCACATCAAGCGGATATCATTATGAATAAATTGTTATTCCTTACCTGATGGGAACTGCTGAAGTGTGTGCGAGAGGAAAGGGGAGAAAGGGATAATTAGGGCAAGCTCCCACAACTGCCGGTATCAATGGTTTGTCCTCCTGAGACATCATCTCCCAAGGAAAGCAGAACCCCTGGGTTTGGGAGGCTGGATGAGACCCTTGAGGTAAATACCAACAATGCTGGACTTGGAAGAGCAGTCCTCACTCTGGTACCAAATGCCAAACATACGCTCCACATGCACCACCTGCTCCTACTGCTGTCCTGTTAACCTGGGCAAACAGGGATCTGCTTTATAGGAGCCTCTGCCCTCAGCTGGGGAGGTTAAGCTGGCATCCCACAGCTGGAACCTACCATGGCGCATCAGAAAGCAACTGCAGGTTTAAAACCCATTCCTGGTTTTCCAGACTTCAAAACCTACAATTCATCCCACTTGATTGTTTAGCACTAGACGTGTGGGTCCTTCATGCATCCCAGCACAGCTTGTGCCTCCCCCTCAAATTATATTCATCTCGACTTTTCTTCAGAGAAATCCCCCAAATAAATCCTTAGTGATTCATAATTTATTGAAGCAGTTCCCAATCCTTTGGAATAGGTATTGCTTGGGCTGTCATCTGACAAGATTAATCACTTTTCAGAGCCACTGGGAACACTTTCCCCATCCTTGCCTCCTCAGAGCTTTGCCGACTCCAGCAGGAGGTGCCACCTGGCACTCCTGCATTGAGCACAGGGTGTTGAGAAACAGTTTTCTGTAGAAAGATAACCAAACTCAAAGTTTCACAGCAATAAAGAACGCGGCACATCTGTCACTCAGCTCTGCTAATGATTAATTCCCTTCGCCGCCTCATTTCCAGGACTTTGTCAAGAGCTAATTTCTAGCCCTACCACAGTCTGGGCTGAAGCACCCACCTCTCCACCCTCCTTGGTCAGAAACCATCTCCTGCAAAACTAAACCCTGTCAGTTCAGGGCTCTGAGCTGCTCCCTGCAGCAGGGGCATAGCCTACACTTAGTGCCTCCTGTCCATCCCCCAAGGACTTGCACCGCTTCCTTCCAGCCCCTCACTGTTCCTGCCACTGCCCTTCTGCAGCCTCTGCTTCACCACTGGACAAGAGGTGGATTTTTTGCCAGTAGATTTCATTATCTTTGAATGGCCAGATTAATAAACTTACGCCAAGCTTCCCACATGAAAGACCTCCTTATAAGGGGGGTTAGGAAGGAGTGAAAAGGAAACATGAGGACACATCCATGCCCCTTCCTCCTGTAGGCTCTACCGTTTCTTCCCCAGTTTCTGCTGTAGGTGCTATTTAAGACAGCAGCACACACACACTGCCCAGCTTCCAGCCACAAACACATGGCTTCCAAAGGCTTCTGCAAGCATTAATCAAACACTTCAGGACACACAGTTTTCACATACTAATTTACTTAAATGACATGTTACTTTGTCTTCACATCCAAGGCACCTAAACAGCTGAACAGAAATCACAAACTGAATCTCAAAGGAATAATTAGTACACAAAAAATAAACCAAGCTGAGCTAAAGCCACCCAGGCAAGTGGCCCTTGGGGTCTGCCTACAAAACAACTCATTTAGAACAAAATAGTCACAGAATAGTCACTGAAGAAATTTGGACAGTGTTCTCCAAAGCTCCAGTTATTCTAGGAAAACAACCTGCTATAAAAGGCTGTCATGAAAAATGGAACCTGTGATCTGCAGCCAGACTCAGCAGGGAAAACAAACCAAACTCTTCATCCGTTACTCAGGAATGGCCTTAGAGATGGGACCATGGCAGCAGTCCCAAGCCCCAACTCCCCCACAGACTGCGATGGTGCTTCCACTGCTCCCAGCGTAGATTCCACGGTGTTGATTTCTAGACACCCACGCTTGTCGGTAGCTGGAGCACAGCCCAACAATCTTGTTGATGTGTATAACATCAAGACATTCCTCCTGTGCTCTCCAACTTTCCTCTGTACTTTGATTGTGCCTGGTTAGGAGTTTCCAGAAAAAACTGCTAAAAATACCATCCTTGCCAAGCAGGGAGCCAACACCAAGGGCAGTATCCTTCTAGTATCGGAGAACTTCAGCCTTCAGAAAGCGAGTCCACACTGACATCTCTCTCCACAAGATTCTTGCATCCAGCCAAGGATCCATTCCTCCAGTCTGCTACATGACCTCAGCCTCTGTAATATTCCTGCAGCAGGGACACACTCACAGCTACATGTGGCTCAAGTCAGCCCCTTCCCACTGGCATTGACTTTTCATAGGGCTTTTCCTGCACAAGCCAGAAATAACCGTTCACTACTAGAGAATATCCACCACAAACCTCTTGTGCAGTACCTTGTTTGAGCACACTTCCTAATATGACATTCTGGGGTCTTTGGTAGCCAAGTATCACAAGGATTAGAAAATGCATCTTCCTTAGGTGTATTAATTGCTCTTCTACAACTGTGACACATTAACTAAGGGTTTTACCTCCCAAACCCCCACAGGTTGGCAATCCAAGCCCTAATTGACCCTTTTCCCATGACTGACTAATCCATAGGAAGGACACATCCTAATACTTCCCATCTGCAGACATCAGACTGACTTACTGTCTACCCAGAGCTCACGGGTGAGTTAACCTTGACTTAGGTTTGGCAGAAATTAGCAGGAATTATAGTTTTGCTCCACCTCCATGAGCATGTTAATAACCCACAGCAGTGCTGTGAGTCCCCCCAAGTGACCAGCAGTTGTTTGAAGCCTTTAGTAGGTTCTGAATTTTTAAACAACGACATATTCTCCCGAGGGTTTACAGGCCATTAAGTAAACATTAAACTTTTTAGCAAAATGTAAAAACATTGAAAACCTTCTCAATTACTCAGCTTTCATTTATACAGCGCTGTGACCTCTTTGTCCCAGGAGGCTGTAGAAACAAGACTGAGTTACTAAATGAAAAAATGCACCTTTACAATAAAAATAGAGATGACTCCACTGCCTTTTGGCAATCTTTAAATATAAGAACAGCAACAAAAAATATATAAACCCTCTTTGCTTCATTTTACAGATTACTTTTTTCTTTTCATACCAGAGCAAAAGCAAAACATTGCAGAAGGACAGAAAACTGGACCGCATTCATTGGCCTCTTGTTAACACAATTATTCAGGAAAGCCTTAAGATTAACCTCTTCAATCCAGGAGATTACCATCTCCAGTGGACAAAGTAAAAAGCAAAGAGTTTCATGAATGCAAGATAATTCTCTCCTTCATGACTTCAAAATGGGTTCACCAACCAACAAGGAAGCAATTTGAGGTGCTGGATGCTTTTGTGAGTCGATAAAGCATTGCTGAAATCTTGCTGCTTCTCCCAGCACACCAACATATCCCTTCATTGGCAAGGCACGTCCTTCCTTGTCAGGGTTCTGCTTGGCCACAACACTAATGAGAGGCTGACAGGTAATCATTTAAAACTGCATTTGCTCAAACGTTATCAAGTTATTTACTATCCACCTGGTCCAACTCTTACTGCAGACTACGCAAATGCACCTAACAAGGCTTGGATTAGGCTCCTTACTGTTTATTTAATGCCTATAGCAGGGGCTACAACCCCTCATGGGGGAGACTTGTGGTTTAAAAATATTTAAAAATATCTTAGGAAGTTAGGGAATCATAAGTTATTTTTATTTATATACATGTATAATAAAAATCAGGTTTTCTCCTCTTATTGTAATAAGAGATTTTCTCTGCACCTCAAGAGCCAGGCTGGCAGAAGAGGACTCTGTTTCTCATTATGGAGGCCCTAGGAAGCACACATTTGAGGCAGTGAAGATGCAAGTCAGCTGATAGTTATTTGTTATGGATCTTTTTTCTCGACACTGAATTCTGAACCACAAATCTGGAGCCCTGGGCAGATCCCAGTACTCACTGCTAACAATGCACTAAAATAAAACCAGGAGGAAGAGAAGTTATCCATCCATGCCTTGGGCTAAAGGCATTGTTCATAACAAATTGCTTGACTAGTTTATCTTCCCTGTGTGCGTGGCACAATTCTCTTAAATTATTTTTCTTCTCTTAAATCCCACTGTGGTTCTGGGTCACTCATTGAGAGTCAAAGCAAGAGGCTGCTTGTGATGGAGCCCAGGCACGGGGTATTGTTTGCTTCCTGAGTAAGGCACGGTGCTGAACCCACAGCCTCCCATGATTAATTGCAGAAACTGAAATCTTTATACAAATACTTTTAAAGGATAATTTGTTTAAGCTTAAAAGTTACCTTCTCAGAATATTTGTACCAGTGAGACTTGACCGCACAAGGGGGAGAATCAGTCACGCAGCAAAAGGGAATTAGCTTAAAGGAGAACATCCAATTGACTGCTTTTGGGTTTATTAATAGGTTTTTTTAATTTATTTTTTCAAGAGAGAACATTAACAGTACAATATATTGATAAGAGACACAAAGCTACTTTTGGCATCAGAAAAGCTGTCCCTGAAGTTGTACTGGACAGGCTAAAAATGGTAGAAAATACGCATATATTTTCAGCATTAGTGACACTTCTTCACAGGATGACACTTCTTACCTGAGCTATCTCTTGAAGACAGCTGAGACACAGGGCCCAAAGGAATGGAAACTGGGTCCAGTGAGGTTCCCCACACAACACAGATACATTTCTAGAGCCCTCAAAAGGTACCAAGCCACAGGGGAGCTAGTTCTGCAATCAGAGGCATATTTCAACAAGCAATGAACATTTGGGATCTTCAGGAGGACATACTTGTTTAGAAACTCCAGAAGTTTCCAGCCGTCCCAGATTTCCCACTGTATCCTGTGTCAGGAAGCAGGTTTAATCCTCCTTCATGAGAAAAGAGCACAGAACAGGAGTAAGGACCCTTCCTACAGGCAAGCAGGACAAGCGATTCAGATGGAGACAAACCTGTCAGATATGCCATGCTGCAGTTTGGGGAAACTCAACATCCAGTAGCTACTGAAATGAAAATAAACAGAATCCTTCAAGCCAAACTTTCCCACAGGGGACCCAATTCAAGAAAACATATGCCAACACAAAATCCCCAAAGCAACACAGCAGGAATCTCTGGGAATCTGCTGGTACTCCCATGAACTCCCTTCTTGAGCAGAGAGGTTCTGGGTCTGGCACATGGAGAATGAACAGTTACTGCATCCCAGTGGCAAGTGTCCCGGCTGCTGTGGGCTGTGGTCCAAGGCAGGCAAGGTGCCTGGAGCGAGCCAAGGCTACTTCAAATCAGCTTCTATACCCAGAATAGCACACACAAAATCCAGGTGAGTGTCACAACACAACCTTTACCTGCCCAGGGGCATGTCTTTCCGTCTTCCCCTATCCCAAAGCCATTTATCCCGCCCTGCAGACAGCACACAGAGCATAGCCATGGACCTGACAACTCCAGGGAGCCCTCCATCCCTTGCTCTCACCCACAGCTCCACATACAATCAGAGGCAGGTATATCTCCTGGAGCACCCTTCCACCAGAGGCCAACAGTACAAATTCCTGGAATTCAACACTACTCTCCCAGAAAAGCAGCTGGCAGTAAGGGTGGACCTATCTGGCAAACCAGAGTTGCTCAACACCCTTCTGTACCAAGAAGCAGGGAACTGGGAAGAATCTTCTGCAGTACCATGTTCAGACAGTAACCACAACGCCGCCTCCACATACTTTCAAAGTTTAGGAGATGTTTGTCCCCATACCTGGAAGAATAACGTCACTAAGGTTCTGGACAGCCTAGTTTCACTCCCATCAACACTGCCTTTATCAGAACATGTGATGCCCAGGTGCCATTTAGAGAGAACAGGCACAATCCCCAGACCTCTTTTCCATCTTTTTGAGCAAGGCAAGAAGGCACAGGTGCCTTCCTTTCATCTCCATCTGCTTGGGCAGACCAGTCTTTCAGAGGATGAACCAGGATTGTACAAAACACCCCACAGGAACTTTCCAAAGCATTGGTATGAGGCATCCACATTTCTTTGTCCAGCTGCAAGTGCAACACCCAGTGCTGCAGAGAGGGGTCCAAGTCCTTCTCCCCTCCTGGGTTAAGCCCAGGCAGCCATGGCACCAGTGTGGTTAATGCCCAGCTTCCACATCTGAGACAGAGCCCTAGGCTCTACCTTAATCTATAATAAGGAAAGGAATAAGCACTTCCAGCATGTAATACATTAGATCAGTTTTCAACATCTAATTTAGGATTAAATTAATTATACCCTGGAAAAGCTTATTTCTCTCTAAGGGATTCTGGACAGTGAGCTCAGGCAGCGATATCCTTATCCACTGATGAATCCTGCACCTTGTGATAGACTACACTTCTCTCTCCGGCAAACCCACTGCACCCATTCTTCTATTTCATTAATTCACCTAATTCTCTTTTCCATCACAGCTTATTCTAAACCCCGAATACACAAGGCAGCATCAAGAACTCTACAGCTGCCTAGATCTCCTATTCATCTTTTTCTTTTAGAAATCAGTTTGGTTTTGTCACACACAGTCTCATCTACCATTTCAAAAGCTTATTCAGGTCTTGCTAAGCCATACAGTCTCATAAGCTAGGTGTCAGACAAATTATGTCTGTTCTCCCAAAGAGTGCAGGTGGGGAAAAGCACCTCCCAGTTCACATGTGCATGTTTTATTTCCATCATTCCACACACCTAACTTCATGAAAACTAAGCATGTGTCCACAATCGCAACAAACACCTCACTTCTCACTCACCGTCGTCTCCAGCTGGATACAAGCAGAAGTCAGCGTGATGTGTCAGTTCTCTTACTCCCATTTCCCGATCTCCCCAGTGTAAACTTCGTGGCTGGTCAGTGTTTTTTCCCATCTCAGAAATCCCTGCCCTTTGCTAGGCTAGGCCTGCAGCCCTCCTCCACACAAGCTTCTCCCCTTTTAGTAGGGGAAAATTCCAGGTGATTTCTCCATCTCATATCAAAGTTGAGACCTCCTGAACGCTACTGTCCTCAAGAATTCCCTTCTTGATGACTTCAGAAACTAGTTCCCTTAGTATTTTACAGTAATTCTCTCCTTAGCCTTTCTGCAGCAAAAGAAAACAATTTTCCTACCACTGTCAGCAGGAGAGTTTCTGTTTTGTTGGATTTGTTTGTTTTTACACACATAGTTTTTTGACTGTTTACTAAAAGCAAGAGCAGAAACTACATTTGCCCTTATTACCACAAAGACTAGATGGGTGGATAAACCAGAGCATGGTTTGGATGAGAATGTTATAATGGGTTTGATAACTGGGTTTCTCTCTCAAATATCATACTGCATCTTTCACACTGGAAGACAGTTTATGAAATGAAATCCAAGCTTATACTGTTATTTCATAAAGCTGATACTTGGGGATTCAATTAAGATCTCAACACACAGACAGCACCAACACTGAACTCTTCCCTTTCAGCCTCAACTCCAGCTCATACTGCATCCTACAGAGCATTTCCTATCCTAAGGGAGAAGCACTCCGTGCTGCCATGTTGCTCATACTCCACAGCAGGGGAAAGGCCTGGAAGGCACACGTGTGCTTTGGAAACTAAGGTTTCCCCATACACACCTTTCCGTTCCTAGTTGAGGTCCAGTGCTTAGTTAAGGTCAGACTTCAAAGTCCAAACCACAGTAGTTGCTGGAGTGCTGATGATGCCTTAAGACTTCAGCACTGGAAATTATCAGATTCCAATTTGTTTATGTAGGACAGGCTATCAGGAATACTGAACACATTTATTCACCATTGCATTCCTTCTTACAAATACATACCACTACTAGGTAGAAATGTAGCACCTGTTTCTAAAACAGTGGTATTACCACTACTTTACCTTTGCTTCTGGACTCCTCAGGAGACTACTGAGGTACATGTTCAGGCACGGGAAGTCCCCATTTCCTCACCTCTTTCTGTTCCCTGATTGAAAGGAGGGGAAGTTCCTTCTTTTTTATTTTTTTTCTGTTTGTTTGTTTGTTTTGTTTTACTCTGGGGCAAGAATAGCTGGTTAAGGGCTGAAGGAGCTTCGAGTCAAACAACTCCCCTGAAAGAGCAGATTGCTACTTTACAATACTGGTACCATATTCTCTACCAGCAGGAAAATTACAAGGATGCTTTCCAGTAAGGAAGCACCCTCAGCTTTCAAAAATGCTGTCTGTTCTTCCAAAACCCCAAGCCCTTCTCCCTCCCCACTCCCTTACTTTACAATATAGAAAGGCATGACTAATTCCTGCCCTCCTCATGCTGCAGCACTGGAAACCACCACAGTATTCTTCTGTATTAGTGCTGCTGTAGAGAACTTCTTGTCACCCGTCCTGCACTAACACCCAGAGCACTGCTGGTACCTGCCTGTCAACTGTAACAAGGCAAAGACAGAGCAGTTTTCCCCAAACTGCCCTATAAAGTCTTGTCTGGGCTTCTGCATTTAGTGCTTAGTAGCACCAAGCATGTGAAGAGACAAAACAACCTTCCTGAAAATCTCAAGGCACAAGTTTTCCTGCCCTTTTGAGCAGCTTCAATAGCAACATCAACGCACTGCTAAGCTTTGAGGGCAAGGGTTGCCTTTTTCTATATATTTTAAACACATTTCTTTCATTGTTGGACAAAGATGAAAATCCTGTCAACTTGCACAGCCAAGTGTTCTTTGCAGGCAGCAGAGGAAGCAGTTTATTCTTCAGGTCCTCCTTATATTAGGGATGACACTGTCAACTACACTCCACCCCTATCCTATGAGCAAGGCTCCCGCTCTGCACCCCTTCAAAACCAGCCATCACTCCAGTCCCACTGCTTCCCAAATGTGAGAACAGCTGCCTGGAAGGTGGTCAGGGAAAGGAATGTGCCACACCACCAGGAAAGGAGGAGGAGCAGCCGTCTCTCCGGGGCCACTGGTGGGAATGACAACAGGCAGCTCCAGCCGGCAGCAGTGTACTAAAGGCTGCTGGAGCTTCCCAAAAGCCCAGGACTCCGATCCCTGACTCCAGGGAACCTGCACTCCAATGACACCTCCGCACAGACGACGCAACACAGGAAGGGGCAAGCCCCAGTTGCATCTCCTGACCAAAATCTGAAAGGTAAGGGGGGTCAATTACACATCAGAACCACACTTTACGTCAATAACATTTTACTACACATTTTATTACATCAATGGCTTGAAAAATTTTTATTTGATGTCAGCAAACATTGGAAATCATAGAAAAATGAATTATGTAGAATTTCACAAAGGAATTTACCCCACTATAATTCCTCATACAGTAAAATAATCCAAAACCAAATGTTACTTTTCAGTGGCTAAGCAATTTTATAATGCTATGAACATTCATCACAGTAAGTGTGCTGAATAATAGAAAACAGGCAAAAAAGACATTTAAAATATTACTTACAACAGCATTATTACAACATACTTTCTTTAAAATCCCAACGAGTATTTCATCACTTCAAAAGCTATACAGCATTTCCATTATATTTGCAAACTTAACCTTATACATCTTTTAAAATCTTGAAAAAACTTCTTTTAAGCAATCTATAAGCAGTTAACAAAATTGATAAAATCTACATAATGGAATACTATACACTCCAGTATAAATCTTATTTTAGGAGAATATGAATGTAAACACTCATTATTATACAACATGCATAGACTATACTGACCTTCCATCTTCTGAACTGTAACTTTCACTGCAATTGTGCTTTACTATCAACAGGAAAAGCTGCATTAATCCAGGGAGTGGCAGAAAGTATTTGCTTTAGGGGCATTGCACAAGATCACTAGATTTTTACTTGCTGAAGACAAGCTGGAGCTAATAAAATCATTTTTCTCTTTTTTTTTTTTTTTTTCTCCAGAGAGTAAGTATCAGGCCACTCATCGTTGAATGGGCTGTGCACAACTTTATACCAATTGGAAAAACACGCATTATCAAAAGAAATCTCCTATGGTATTTTTGCATTTCATTGACTTGGAGATTTTTTTTTTTTTTTTTTTTTTTCCACAAATCCAGTGATCGAGTTAGTGTAATGCACTGTTTGGCTCATATTTGGTGTGCAAGAATACCAACAGCATATTAGCGATTTCAGAGAATAAAAACTGAAATTTAAAGTGACAATGAGCATATTTTAATACATAATGTTTCTGATGTATTTGTACAGGAAAGAAAAATGTTTGTCAGGACATTGCTTTAAGAGAGTAAGAGTTTCACTCTTACTTTTAACTATTAAAAAAGTGTTCTAGTGGATATTCATGGGGTCTTCCTGGTTGCAAACTTGTAAAAATATATTAAGAAACCATTATCCCCATTGGTATTAAATATTTCGAGACACAACCATTGTGGTTGCATTACCAGTTATGGCTACTATGGTCTTAAGCATCTGATTGTACAATGTTAAGCACAACTGAGGCGTGTTTTTTTTTCCCTTGGTTATAAGATTATATTACAAAAATTGATCACTGTTTCAAACCAGTTAAACATGAATATTCAAGTAACAAGGTTGTTTTAATGGATAAGTGAAAAAAAGAAGTTACCTAGCACTTTACACAACTACATAAAAATTAAATAGAACAAATGAAATTTGTTTATGCATATGCAATACACTTTTATATCTTTAAGATTTCTAAAACTAAAACTTAAACTATCATTTTCTTTAACGATACCATATTTTGCACAATAACTTATACTTAGGAGAAATAATTTCCCGTTTTCCACAAAATATATATAATTATGACATTCACATTGATAGTTTAAGAAACAAAATTTAAGTGAATATTCTATCTTATGCAGTTATCTTTGTGGACCCTTCTAGTCAGAATGCAACCAGTTGATGTTTCTAATGCTTGACCCATTTAAAAAAAGAAAAACAGGGTCTTCACCTAAACAAGATCAAACCATTTCAAAAGCTAAAATGATTTTATCGCATTTAAAAATATAGTTCAAGAGAACATAAAAAACTAAACGTTTAAAATACAGTGCTATTATATTGCATGTATCAACTACAATAAGATAGCAGTCAACTGAAAAGTAATTAAACAACTTTTTTCTTCCTAATAGCACGAATTATACATGTTTCCCCCTACCCCTTGGGGATGAAGCCAAAACACAACTTTTCTGATCATAAGATGGACAGATTTGAGGGCAAGAACCGATGGAAAGTCCTCACAGGTAACTAACTCTCCAGAAGAAGCCTCTCCTGACGAGCCCCCCCAGCTGGGATGCAGGTTCCCACAGCATTCCCACACTGGTGAGGACCTGTCTCCATGCATTGGTACCAGCAGGAGGTTTAATACTTGAGTGTTTCTAATGAGCAGCATTGCTTTACACAACTGTCAACTGGATTCACAGTGCTATTTGCCCGGTCTTTAATCCTAATTCACACACTGGCTGACTACTACCATCCTTTCCCACAGGAGACTCCCAACTCCAACTGGCACAGGTCTGAAGGAACATCTGAGCCATGATCAGAGCTGCCAGTTCACAGCAACAGCTGTAGAGACACAAACATCAATACAAAGGATAGGGAACAGCTCCCTTCCATCCTCCCATCACCTTGTAGGATCTCTCTGGAGCTACTAGAATGGAACTGCTCAGAAACAGCTGCCAAGTTTCTGAAACAGGCCCTTTTTGGGCTCCAGCTTGCCCTAGGAAATCCCTACCTGCTCTGTGCCTGCGTGTCGTTGCTCAGTTTCTGGTGTTGAATCACTCTCCTCACACGAGGCCCAAGGGGAAGGGCTTTCCTTGGGCTGTGTCCACACTGCAGGAGGTGCACAGAGCTGGCTCTATTACCCAGCTGGCGTCATCCTGCCTCGCTCAGGTACAGAGGGCAGAGCCACTTACAGCACACAACATGGCACAGCCCAGCAGCTACATCAGCACCAAGGACGGGGCTCAACTATGAGCTGCAGCACCTCAGCTGCAGGCCAGGCCACCGACTAGCTCCTTTCAGGTTGTGTTAAGAAAGGCCGGTGCTGTGCCCATCACTGTGTGCCATCTTGGCTTAAACCCTCTGCAGAGGAAGAGGGGCAAAGAAGGTCCTTTTTTCCACCTGCAAAGACACCTGGTGGTTTCTTTCAACATCATTAAATTAACCATTTTTAAATGCTTCGTGACTAGTGTTATTTTGCAGCTTTCCACTGGACAAGAAGTAATAATGCTGCTTTTCTAGCTTCTCTGAACACTGTCTGCTCGGCAGTCAGCAACTACCTTGTTCAAGGTGCAAAGTCCTCACACAGGACTTCCAAGAACAGCTCCAGTTCAAGCCAGGTAGATAGGCCACAGCACAGGTCATCCGAGCAGAGGGCTGGGATTTGAAAGCTGCATGCACCAAGTATTTGGAAAAGCACCTCTTAGATTTTAAATTGCATATTTTGGTTCAGAACATGAAAGCGATGTGTGCTTCAGAAGGGTTAAAATGGCCAATGAAAATTAACCTGGTTCTTCTCCATTAAACTTCCAAGTGACCAAAAACTCCTGAAGGTTGAATTTTGTGCTCCAACCCTCGTCCAGACTTCCAGTGGGAGAAGCAGTTTGATGTCTTTGGCAAACAGCGCTCTGAAGAGAAATGAGACACTGGGACAGAAAGTGACCTATGGTAGCCAAATGTAAAAAGGCACATATTCCCCAAAGGAGAGGCACCAGAGAAAGTTTGTTTTGACTTAATCCCGCAGAGGATCAGGAAAAAGAAAGTTGTGTAGCACTCATTTAACAAGTTACAATGCAAATGCTGAATGCCAGGGGTTAAATAGCGTATCAAACAGTTTCAGGTTACGTATTCCCTTTTGCACTAAATAAAAGCCATTAAAATATACAGGAATAAAATGCTCAATTAGGGAGCTTTCTATGAAGCAAGAACACACAAATACAGTGGAAGGAATTGCACAAACCAGAAGTGTAATGAGTTACATCTACAACCTTGGACTGACCAAACCTTAGAAATCACTTTTCCTATCACTCTGCATTATTCAAGATTGCTTGTTAACATGTCCTGTCATGGCAGAACAAACCTGACACTGCTGGCATGTGCACAGGCCTCTCCTTTATAGAAAGCTCACTAATAATAGTGTCATCGTAAGAATACACAGGAAGCGGAGACCACAAGGCCATGCAGCAATACATACTTATACCCTATGGACCAAGTATTATAAGAACTCCTAATGTGTAGAGTTACTGTGGGGCTGCTAAGGAGCTCCTTGTTTTGCAGGTTGGTCAAAAATTTATAGACAGGTGTGACTGGTTCTAGAAGTCCCCATGCTTAAGCATGATGCTGATGAAATGGAGAGCTGAGCTACCTGGGTGCTTTTGAAAGAAAGTGGAGGCAGTATGGAGGAATGAGGGGAGATTAAGGCAGATGTAGCACAGGACTGGAAGCGTTTGCCTTTTTTTTTTTTTTTTGGTAATAGCTGCTTGTCCACAGATATGATGCAGATGGCTGTCTGAGGTTTGCTAATACCTGATATCCTGGATAACACAGTAGTCAACACAAATTGTTCTAGGCTACAGCACCTTCTCACGAAGCAGATGCATATCTGACATCAAGAACAGAAGTAGCCTGGAGGGAAGGGGGGGAGAAAAAGGAGATGTTTAGTTTAAAATGAATACACACAGGCTTTCTTGCATCTCCAAACTTCACCCCAGATCCATGGTACTAAAAGCAACTAAACAGACAACCCTGGCACACAGGAAGAATCACAGCAGCTTTCCATGTTTTGAGGCACACTGGGATTTGTTGTTGGGAATGTAAACATACAGAAATTAAGACAAGAGTTGAGGCTGCTTTATAATCAGCAGTCTTACCTCCCTCCTTCAAAAACCGGGGAACTGTGGCCACTTGCTGTGGAAAAGCCCACAGCCCTCAGAGGGCTGATGAAGCTTTCACTAGGCTGGTGGCCAGACACCCAAGGCATGCCAGGGGAGAAAGCACCCGAGGGACTTCAGTGTTAGGCCAGCAAAGCCTTCTCCTGGCTGCTGCAGAGACCCCTGACTTGACCAGACACCACCCATGTAAGTGCCCTCAGGAGCAGGAATCAGCCACACAGTACTGTGCAGCTCAGGAAACCCGCTCCTAGCCCACAGATCACTTATAGGATAATCCCAATGACATGTCACTTTGCCCCCAGAACTGTGGGGCACTCAGCACAGTGCTTACATTACCTCTGAAGGCAGGAGCACCACATTTACAGTCAGCCTGAGAGGCAAGGTTTGATGTGCTCAGAGAGCATGGTGGCCACTGGATACCCACTGTGGGACAGCTTTGTGTCCCTTCCATATGTGTTTTTATAAAGAACTGCAGGCTTAGTAGTTAAAATCTCCTCCATGCTGCCTGCCATGACATACCAGTTCTCCTACTGTCCACAACAGGCCTCGTCAAGACCCAGAAGCCCCACAGGGCTAGGCATATACAGTCTGTCACAGCTGGCAGCTCACTGCCACCCTGCCTGGCTCCTGTCTATCACCCTGCTGCAGGCAGGCTCTGCCCTCATCCCCACAGTATTGCAGGGCACTGACCCACCTGACTCTCATAACAGCTGCCCTTTTTCCAGGCTTTGCAACCATTTCCACCAGATTGTTGTTTTGGTCCAGTTCCCACCACTCAGCACTTGTTCTGCTCCAGAATGGGCACTTTCCATCACTAGTTTCAGGGATCACAACTGCTGCTCTAGCAGTAATTTTACCAGACCTTTCTGTCATGCCTCCTCTCTCCCTGTTCCTCCTCTGCTAACTTGTTTGGGATCCTCATTGCTCCACTACCCACACTTGGCCACATCAGCCCACTCCAGTTCCTGCTGCAGCCATTTTTTCCTATGTCAGGCAAGATTTCACTGTTTTGACCTCAACTTTCAGGAACAAGGGTGTATTTGAAGCTAGGGAGAATCTCAGAGGGCTCAGACAAGAAAAGCTCTGCATTGCCAACAGATACAGCTCTATTGGTCACAGAAAAATGCAGTGACATGAGCCACCTATCTTTCAAATTGGTGGCTACATACTAGTACCATTGCTTCTTTGCTCTAAATCTCAGTTCTGGAAGAATGGAACAATTTCACTCACATCCTCCTGAGAAGGCAAATTTTCTGAGTTTGGTTTTATTTATCTGTCATACCTTTGGATCTAGTTCCCAAACATAAGCATCTTTGAATTACATGTTATTAGGATTTGTGAAGCAGTGGAGTTCTGTTTCTGGAATGTCTGAAAGACAAGGTATGGGTAACCCAACCTTAATCAGATCAACAAAGATATATAGTACACTGAGAAGTCTTTAGTCCAAAATTTGCCCTATGCTGCTGTGCTTGCATTTAGAAGACACAGCACCAAGCTGTCTTACAAATTAGGCCAAAGTCCTTGACATTTTTAACATGCAAACCTCTACTGGGGTTTTCCTTTGCAAGACTGTGTTAATACTACATTTTTGTAACTCACTTTCATATTTAAACATTCTGCAGTCCCTTAGTTAACTTTAAACATACATGGCCTCTGGAGAATGTTAACTCCATGAAGCTCCATCATGGAGAGACTGTTTCTAGAATGTCTGTCTGCACAGAAACTGCTGTGAAAATCAAGGAAACTCGGCCTTTAGGTAATTCCAGAGTGAACAGTTTCACACACTCGTCTTGTTTATAGCTTCCCTCCCTTCCCTCGAGTGAAGCCATTCAATCATCCAAAATGAAAGAGCCAGTTTTGGCTCAGAAGACTGTAGGGTCCCACAAAGCCAAACCTAGAACAGTTGGGAGAACTGAGTGCAGGGAAAACATCCAAGTGAGATAAAGATATATGGGGCTTCGGCAGCAAGAGGCATTAAAACATCCTTGTTCTGATGAGATACAGATACTGTCAGAGGGCTGCAAACTAACTGTTCTCTTTCCACTTTCATACACGCCTGGAATTCCCAATTCTCGAAATCAGTACTGGAATGTGTATATCCAGAGGAAGTGAAATATGCTCAGATTGAAGATTGTAAAAAATGGCTTTTGCAAAGACAATGTGTATATATATATATACACACACACACACATCTATCTGAACTGAGCTCAGACTGGGAATGTAATTTAAAATTACTTTTAAACTGAATTTACCTCATCTTCCTCTTCAGACATCTTAGTGGAATTATCGGGGGATTTTACAGGCTTCTGGCTATTGGTTCCATTTGTCTCCTCTTTGCCATGCTCTGCCTCCCACTCCTGTAAGACTTCATCTATGTTGAAACGACGTCGATAATTTACAAAAAAGTTTTTCACTTGCACCACAGATTTGTTTCCAATCACATCAGAGATTGCCTGAAAGTCTCGGCCGTATTTTCTGATTGCTAAAAGCGACAAAAAGAAAAACAAAAGCAATGTGTTATTTCCACTATGACCACAAATCAGGCTCAAGTCACAGCACAAGGATCCAAAACTGAACCTCTGTCAAGGTTTCAAGCCTTTTTCAGATTAATCCAGGAAAAAAAAAAGAAGTCTGTATGGGGCAAGAGACACAGCTAAGACCAGCCCTGGAGAAAAGAAAATAAAGGTGTAGTAAAAAATGGGCAGGGTCAAATCTACAAGACCTGTGTAAATCTGCCTGTACTATTGAAAAGTTACAGAAAAAACCAGCATAGCAGTGGTTCCAGCAGAGTTTCATTTTCTGAAAGCTTAGACAAGCAGACATTATTTGCAAATATTCATAAGATGAAATTTATACTGCCCAGGGAGGGAAGGGGGAATATTTTTCCCTTGTTCAAATACATTCTTGGTGCATTAGTACACAGCAATGTCAAAATCCTTCATTAGCCACTGAAGAGAAACTCAGCCCTGAAATGCAGCAAAGTTTTGACTATCAACAAATGAAGTACAAATAAACTTGTAGTGCCATACCTTGCACAGCAAGAAGCTGCTCATCTGTGGTCCAACGTGCATTAAATTTCTGGACGACCTAGACAGCAAAAAAAAAAAAAAAATATTAGGTAACTTCACTTATGTACTTTCACTTGTATCTGAGCTCTTAAAAACCTCTCAAAAGTGCAAAAAAGAACTGTTGGTCAATGTACATCATTCCTTTAGTAGTAATGACATTTTCAGCATAAAGAACTGCATATGGCATCCATTCAGTTAACTGTGACATACAGTGTGCCTGTAAGTCATGGTAACAAAAGAAGATAGGGAAGGATCTGAGCAGAAAACCAAGAGCCACATTCTTCCAAAGCACCTACTTGTTTTTATCACAGACACCTTCTGTAATCTTGGCCAAATTACTTCCAGCATGAGGTACCAGCATTGGAAGGAAAACAGCAAAAGCCCCAAGTGCCAAGAGAAAGGTGGGCCATTAATATCCTCTCCCACATTTCTCAGCATTTAGAGCAAAGCAACTGCCTCTCTCACAAGGGCATATAGATATAGCACTGACAAAACATGATCTATCTGGGATACCTGTACTTCTGTAAGAAGCAACTTTCACAAGTTTCAACTTAAACACTGCTCTTACTTTCTTCTCATCTCCCATTTTCATTACACATCAGTGAATATGGTAAAGGACCTGAGTCACACTGACAACCAGTAGGACATCGGTCCTAGTTTACTGGAAACCAACAGCCGTGGTATGTAAACAGATTAGCATTTATTTTCACAATAAACAAGGGTCAGAAAATGATCTTACCTCTGGAAGTCTGTATTGTTCTATACCACCTTCAAGTTTTTCTTTGAGTGCGCTGTTTGTCTGTTTGATATTCTGAATCTGAAAAGAAAGTTTCATTTCTTTAAAAAGGATAAAAACATATCTTTGGACAAGCCTTTTTGCTAGCAGCCTCAGCAGGAATCCCCCAAGCTCAGCCTTCCAGCCTTTCTCACAGCCTCCCTTTTCCAAAAGGAAGTGTGTGGAATGCAGGAGCAGCTGGTGAATCCGGAGATCCCATTTAATTTATTCTCTGCTGTCTGTAAGTTATTTGGAGCAAGAACCGTCCCAACTTTGAGGTCTGTATAAAGACCAGCATGAGAAGAAAGACCCCGTTTGCAGCAAGTAATGAATCAAAGACGGCTAGAGAGCTTCACTTCTCCCAGAGTGCCAAAAAAAGGCTTCAGGCCAAAATACCAATTCTATAAAGTTTAATAAAGAGCTTGAGACAGATCTCTGCTTTAGAAAGAGCAAAAATGCTCAGATCTAGGCAACAGACTCATGTAGTAAACCTGTCTTTAATCACAGATATTTGAAAAACATTTGTTTAAAAGGCAGATCCATGAGAGAAGCAAAAGGTACACAGGAAAGTTTGTATGATGCTTGTCTAAGAAAGACTAAACCAAAAATATCTGCCTCCTCTAAAAGTACCATATGAAAAAGCAAAAGGAAACCAGTTGCTGCAGATGGAAATAGGATACTGCTGAAACCAATGTCACCTGAGCAAAGTTCACAGTTAAACCAAAGGAACTCTCAACTGCAAGAAACAGCAAGTGCCAACAAGTATTCCTTTAAGTCCCTGCTGTGAACTTTTCCTTGCTTTTAGGTATAAAGTAGGCTTGTCCAAAGAACTACAACATGAGATGTAAAACCCAGGGCTGCATTAGTTCAGAGCACAGAACTAGCAGCTTGTCAGCTAAGCCAGGTAACAACGCACATCATCACTGCCCAAGCTACAAATTCCTGCCAGCTTCGCAGACTGAAACAGGCATTACCACCAAAACCAGCCCGTCCATATCCCATCCATACCTGTCGTTTGATTGAGACTAATTCCATGTCCAGTTGTCTGAGTACAGTGGTAGCAGCTGTTGCGTTGGCAGAAACAGCCTCCACATCTTCCTGGGAAAGGAACATTCCTTTGGGAGGTTTCCTCTTCGCTCTGTTTTTGGCCTGCGTACTGTGCTTCTCCTTCTTCACCTGAGGGACAGTTTCAGCAGGCGGCACCTGGCAAACAGCAGTCACTTTACAAAACTAGATGATCTTTAAAGGTCCCTTCCAGCTCAACCCATCCTGGGATTCTACGACTTTTAGCCATCAAAGACTGGAGAACAACAAAGCTACTTTGCAGACAGGAAGATATTTCTTGCTTTAAGTGGCATGTCATACAAACACTCTCTTGTACAAATCTCTCCTTTCTTCCAGGCAGCTTTCAGTATTTACAGAGATCCTGGTTGTTTTCTCTGCCCATTCTCATTTTGGGAGACAGATGCCTAATTTTGCAGCAGTTAAATTTTCTGCTTATTTTGAAACCTCCAAAAGCTCTCTTTTTGCTTTCATCAGCAGGTCTGAACACACCATTTTAACTGAATACCAGAATGAAACAAAGTGGAGTTTGCAGAGAGGGGAAGAACACAACTAGAACAGTTTACTGAGACTTGTGTTTTATTACAAGTCAGACAGGAGAAGGAATAAACCAAATTTATTTAAAGGCGAAGGACAAAGGAGTGAGATGACTACAGAGTAATTCTTAGATTGTTACACCATTCCTTGGAAACCAAGTTTTCTTGCATAGCACTTGTATATCAACTGTTCCATTAAACTGATGTAGTTTTGCCTAAAATAAAATTTAGGTCTCTTTTGAAAAAGCAAGTATTTCACAGACCACTTATTATTTTTATCCCTTACATTTAAAGCAAAGAATTTAGCACACACCTCTAACAGGCAGATTAGCCAGGACACTACACTACAGATCCTTCAAAAGCACATCTGATTCGAAAAACCAAAACCATTTCTTCCAGAAGTTATGTTCAACAAGCAACTCATAACTAAGATTTACTACCCAGTGACTGGAGCCTGGCCAAGAACACAGAACAGAAGAAGGATGGCAGAGAAAGAAAAAGCAGAGAGGGGAGGCTGAATCCTCTACTTAATCACTGCCAGCTTTAAACACATTGGCTTCATTTAGAGCTATTGTTTCCCTCCTAATTTGCAGCTACATGCAGTTTCTACAGAGTTTGTGACATTTGCTCATTAGTGAGCATTAAATGCTCGCATTTGAAACCACACAAGGCTGAGGACAAACTCCATGTAAGCATAAGGTTCTGACTCCCAAAGACCAGAGGACTCCAGCATAGCTGTCAGCAGACAAAAGCTTGCACCCTTTTCATGGGCACAGTGGCCAGAGCCACATAACAGCAGTAATGTGGACAACTGCCTGTTCTCAACCTTTTTCTTCCACTGATTAGTGCAACGTATTCCATGAGATCCGATGCCTAAGGCAAGCCCAGAAGCAAGAGGTAACTATTGCCGTGGCAGGATGGATATCCCTATTTCTTTTTGCAGAAGGGAGTGGTGAGCAGGGGAAAGCAAACTGGTTTAGCTATGAGCAAGTGAGGTAAGCTCTGCACTCTGCTTCAGAAGTAAGCACTTTGATAACTCAGTCAGGTAAATTATTTAGCATGGATAGGCATTTCAGATCTACTCCTATTTCATTTGCATACACAACTTCACAGGACCACACAGCAATACCTCACTACAGGTTCAGGCTGTAAGTTGACCAACATGCAATTCCCGCAGTGCAAACATCCTAGAAGCCTCAGCATTAAGGAAAAATGAAAGCATTTTTATATTACTGTTTTACACAGTTCAAAAAATGCAAAGCTCTTTTGTGTTGAGGACAAGAAGCCAGACCTCCAGCAGAACAGTTTTTGATGGCTCCAAATGCCTTTAGGCCCCCGCAAAAATTTGAACATCTAAAATGTCTTGGAAACTCTTGCTTTCCTGGCCACACACATAAATTCATGAAAACCAGAGAGAATTAAGATGCAGGGATTTAACAGTGCTCCTCTGTTTATTTAGGTATTGCCACTGCTATCCAGTGCACTTCAGTCTTACAAACCCCTTAATACAAAGTTCCCTCCCTGAGATTTCACTCTGTAAGAAGAAAAGGCCAAGCTATCTGAAGCCACGTAAAAGCAGAGGATGAAATGGGAGGCATTTCCTGGAACAGGGAAGATACAGAGAAAGCAGCTCTAGGTCATGACCTCAGTATTACAGAGTCACTATCTGAGGAAACCCAAACAGTTGAACTAACACTGAAAGTAAAAAGGGAAGATTCCCCTTCCAGTGATCCCCAAAAGAGGAAACAGATGAGAGATTTCAGATACTCTGAGAAATCCCAGTATTACTGGGCAAGTCAGATAGTAACCAACATGTCTCAGAGCCCAAAAAAACACCTCTGCGCGGTTGGGACAGGGAGGTTCTTTACGGTAAGAGTGCTGAGCTGCTGACACATCACCAGCCTTGCACATCTGACAACATCATTAAAAGAAACACAATGATCAAGAATGACTTTATTGTCCCCTCCTGGATACCTGCTCTCTCTCTCTTAAGGCATTTCCATCAGCCCCAGGTGCAGGTACTGTAAATCAGAATCATAAGATCATTAAATCTGGAAAAGACCTCCAGGATCTTCAAGTCCAACGTTTGACCAAGCACTACCATGCCAACTAAACCATAACACTACGAGCCACATCCAGTAGTTTCTTAAACACCTCCAGGGCTGGTGACTCCACTACCTCCCTGGGCAACCCTTAGCAACCTTTTCACTGAAAACATTCTTCCTGATGTCCAGCCTGAACCTCCCCTGGCACAGCTTGAGGCTATGTCCTCTTGCCCTGTCACTAGTTGCCTGGGAGAAGAGGCCAACCCCCATCTTGCTAAAACCTCCTTTCAGGTAGCTGTAGAGTGTGATAAGGTCTCCCACAAGCCTCCTGTTCTCCAGGCTAAACAACCCCAGCTAACCTCTGAACAGGTTATGAAAGGCTGTCAGCTTCATTTTGCCCCCCAGTACAATCCCTGTCCAGAAGAGCCCCTGCAAAGCTGCCCGACACTGCACACACAGCCAGACTGCACGTGCTGCACGAGTTTCAGATCAGCAGGAGTGCCATAGCCTGCACCAGTGTCACAGGGAGGGCACACAGCCTCCTCCCACACAAGATTTTCTACAAAAATGCCTTAATGGTAACTATCAGACATCTGATCTAGTTTGGCCTTACAACAGAAAGTTGGCAAAGAACTACCTTTCCCTCTTCCACAGCAAATTCAGAGCACGTCAGCTTCGGCAGGGAAGGAAGCAATAACAGAGGCGATAGAAGGGAGCTTTTTTACAGATGCAGGCTTTCAAAGAGCTTACAAAGAAATCTAAACTTGAAAATTTATTAAAATAATGAGAAATAAGACAATACTATTATTTACAAGACACTGGAGAGCTGCAGTATGTAGCTGCAACTTAGCCAAGTGAGAACCCTTCCTGTTAGGCTGTTGCTGAAGCTTCTGAGAACTCAAGTTTCTTGTAAGGATGAAGACAAATGACTTCACATCCACTCTGCTCCTAAAAAAGACATCAAGGGTGCTGGTCCTTTCAGTGGAAGCAACAGTTAGGCTTTTCTAGAAAGTCTAGAGAGCACCCTGGCATGGGCAAAGAACAGATGGGAATGTTGCGATTTTTCAGTTATTTCCATTAAAAATAATTTTTTGGAGAAATTATTCTCACTGACAGTGGCTGACAAAACAGTTGCTCTAGGACTTTGTTTTTGCCTCAGTTAGATCATGTTTTTAAATATTTATAGTGGATTTTCCCTACATATAACCTTTAAAGGAATTTAAAAAAATTAAATAGAATGTCTGTGGGAGAGAAATTAGGCTACAAGAAATCAGGAAAGGAAACTACTTCAAGGAGGGAAGGCTTTAGGGTAAGCATCTTTGTCACTCACACATACAACCCACGCTGCTGCTGAAAAGCAAGGTGCTTTTATTTAGTAGCAGATGACCTGCAGGTTATACACATGAAGTATGCGCCTTCTTGTTAGGCATCACAGACTAGGTTTTCCAAACTGTTGTATCTGCGTGGCTATTTTTATCCAGAAGTCTATTCCCACTTAAAATGAAGCAGTTGAAGTGAGACGCAAGTACTACATTTTAAGTAGACAAAATATTCTGCACATAACAGGTTAAGGCCCCTCTGCCACACAAATTGAACTGGTCATAAAAGCTTTCTCCCTTCCTTTTCACCAATGGAGTTGCAATCCTGGTGCCACTGAAATCCTCACAACTACTGCTGGGAATTTCAGTACATCACCAATTTACCTCAGAAGCTAAGCTGTAGATAAACATGCTCCTGATGGTCTACCTAGAGCAAAAGGATGTATTTCCCCTCCCAAGCCATCTTAATGGGGAGATGTGCGTCCACTCCATCTCCACGCAGTTAGGTTGATTTAAACCATCACTGAAGGCGGTTTAAGCTCACACACCCAAAGAGAGAATCAAAGAGATGAGAAACAATCACAGACTACATTATCATGGGATGGTAAAGTCTGAAATTTTCCCAGTTCCATCCATAACAACTTATCTATACTTGTCTTGATCTAAGAATAATTCTGAAGACAATTCTTTTCTTGTATGACAACTATACAAAGCACAAAAAGAAAATTACATACTGTCAGCTTCTACATGAAGTAGCTAGTAAGTAAACACTTTCATTTGTACAGAAATAAGAAAAAGAATTATACCTCCTTTTTGCTTTCCTTGTTTTGTTCAACTTCAATGTCAATAGGGTTATTTCCATTTGCTTCCTCCATTTCATCCTCACTGGAAGACAAAAGCAAACATTACTGTATTAGTTTGTGAGACTTTTCTTCTATAAATAGCATGCTAAAACAAATGCATGGATGCAATATCAAGTCCAACAGCTTTCCTTAGTTTTATTCCCAGGATGTGGGTTTTCTTAGGGGGTTGCAGGTTTCTTTGGGTTTTGTTAAAGTCAGTAAATTCTTAATTGTGAAGATAGTACATACAGGAAAACTTCTTAGCAGTGTACTTGGGCAAAGTAAGTCTGCACAGGGACATGAAATTAATTCCACAAGTTATCTTTTAAAGAACATGGGACACCAAGCATTTTAACTTTAGGTAAACTGACAGAAAGACTGAGAAATACAGCAAGTAGCTAAAACTCGCATTTCATAGAACTCCTTAACTTTTAGCAAAACAGACATGCACAAGATGAGCTCTCTCATGAACAAGCACAAAAAATGTTTGGTTGTTTTGTTTTTTTTTTCAGTGACAGATTTACATTTTATTTTCCCTTGGAAAAGAAAAAGACTATCAGTTACAGAATAATAATAGATGTGAAATTTGGGCCATATTGAAAGTGACCTTGGCACACCTGTCCAGTTTAGCTTCATTGGAATCTTAATCAGACATTAAATCAAATGTATTTCCACCATTTAGAATTTTTGTACTGTACACAACTAAAGTTAATTGCACCATTTGAGATGATGCCCAGAAACAGAAGAAATAAGCTGATCTAATCCAAGCTGATTATATTTTTTTTTTTTTAATCAAAAAAATAAACCTATTTTGTCAAGTCAAACTTTATAGCCCGGGCCGAGGAACCATTAGCTGGTGCAGGTATGTCACAGCTTCAGTGCAGGGCAGAGTTGTACTAGTGCTGGGGCCAACAGGGTACAGCTTGTGGCCAGCTCCCTGTTGCAGCCACATCCCAAGGAGGAAGGGACTGCCAGGTGGCTTGGGCTGGCATCCATCTCCACAAGAGCAATCACTTGTTCAAGCCACTTCTGCTCTCCCAAGCTGCCTGGCTCACCAGCTGATACTCAGACTAAATGTCCTGTGAAATCACGATTCCAGGGAATAAACTCCCAAGCATCCCCTCCCAGAGCTGAATACACAAAGCCCCTCACACACTACTAAGAACAGCTACTGAAAACCTGGTTCTGAATGCACTGGGAGTTACTTTAGCGATAACCTGAGGAGTTGGGGAATCTCCCTGCCTAGCTACAAAAGAAATAGAGGTATTTGAGTGAGATACCTCAGACTGCCTCTTCTCTTAACCCCATCTCTGAAAGAACTTCCTTATGTTTTCACCTAGGTTCAGATTTCAGCCTTTCCACAACAGCCAACTCCCACAGCCTTTGCTGTGCTGATAGTTTGATCCTGTATTCCAGCATGTTCTCTAGACATGAGCTAGATCAAAACTCACCCACTCATTTCTGCAGTTTTAGACACTGATCACTATAACCGAGGAGCACTTCAGTAGTTCTGCCGAATGGCATTCAGCATTCAGCACCAAATGGCACAGCACAACCTGAAAATCCAGGCACCCTAAACTCACCCAGTGTGGATTCCACACCCCACATGGCTGCACTGACAAATCCTTTGGGGGTGTAGGGTTTGACTGTTTTATGTAACGGAGAGGAAGAATGGAAATCAAAAATCGAGCTGATGGCCTGGTGCTCAGCTTGCTGCAGATGTAAACTAAATTATGCATTTTCAATCCAGCTGCCTTCCTCAAAGGTTACAAAATTGCAGCACATGGCAGCTCATACAGTTCTGTCCCGATCACCAGATGGTCTGAGGTGCTGCTTTTCCTACCAAACAGGCATAGGTACCTGAGAGGTAGGTTTCCGAATAGCAGTAATTTCATTTATGAGCACAGAACAAAAATAGAGGAGGTAGTATTAAAAGACCCTAAACTACATAGTATGAGACAAACACATACTCCTTATAAAAGATTCCGTGCCCCCATAAATTAGTAGGAAAATTAAAACCAAACCAGAATAAATAAATAAATAAATAAATAAATAATAAAATCCATCAGGATGGGGAGAAGAAAAATAGACAGCCTTTGCAGAGAAAAGAAAGGAGCAGAGTGGAAGAAGAGACTCAAGTCAAAGGAAGCCAACCAAATACCAGACAAGTTGGCTGGCAGTATTCTCCCTGGCCCTGCCCTTTAAGCAAGTATTGTTGACCAAATGGAGAGATGGGAGAGGTTGAGTGAGTCACTGGTGTAGAACAGCTCGACCCTAGAAACACATTTCTTCCCCCTTCCCAACAGAGTTTGCTCATACACACTGGAGCCAACAAGGAGCTCCTTGGGAAGTGCAACTCCTTCAAGAGAAAAACTTATGTAGAATTTTGACCCAATTATATTAGAAGTCTTCAAAGCCAGTTACACCTCAAGTTTGGTCTGCAAAGACATTAACTGCATTTTAGAGCAGGCTGAGGAGGCACTTGCATCAAGCAGATGAAGTTGCTGCTGTTCAGAGGGGTTACTTTCCCCCCAGACACCTGAGGCCTCTGCATTTCTGAGGCTCTGTCAGCTCCAGAACCAGTCAAAGTCACCAAGTGGCAGTTCCAACTGTACAGACATTTACAGCAATACACACAAGGCCACTGGCTGCTTTACCTTCAAGGGCTTCCATGGTTATCCAGGAGGGTCAACTTACAGGAAAAGCAGGAGTCAAGCTCATCTGCTAAATCTCAGTAGCTGGTGACCTCTGGAACACCACCAGCCTCACTCAAATCCTAACGCACCCAGCACTCTTTGGGACACCTCTGCCAGAGAGCTCATCCTGAGTTGCCCTCTGCTACCCTCTTCGCAGTCACTCAAAAACAGAGCCTTACCTTCACCTTTCTCAGGGAACAGATTGGCTGACAGCCTTACACTGGTTACAGTTTTCTAAGAGGCAGGGGAGGGTCTGTGTGCATACACACATGGGAGAGGGGTCCTGCACTGGACCCTGTTCCCCATATCAGGTGCACATTCTCACTCTGCTGAGAATCACAGAGAGGAAATAAAGGCAGATTTCTAGCTCTTTCATTACTTCCTTTTACCTCCTGCTTATCTCTGGCTCTGCTGACAACAGTGCAATCAGACTGTAAACAGTTCTAATTTCATTTTCTCCACCCTCAAGCAGTATTAGAGAAAAGGTTCTAGAACGATGGGACGGTAACCAGTGCATTAGAGGGCAATCAGAAACTGCACAGTGTTGAAAAAGGGAGCACACCTAATTGCCAAGAGATTGGCTTTAAGCAAAGCAAAATATGCATAGCAGGGAAGAGGGGTGGGGATAGGTGTGGTACCAGGAAACATTTTGGGGAAAATCCTACATCTAGTTTCTTACAAGCTAACAGGAATCTCTGGGATAGTCTAAAGAAACCAGTGTGTGGCAATACACAACCTTTCTGCTTGCAAACCTACCTTTCCTCACGTTCCCTTTTTTGTTTACGAGCATGACGGTCCATCACACTAGTTTTAGTCCTTGTCTTCTTCCAGGAGTAGTAAAATTTCACCAGGCTGGCTATTGATTTGTCAGGAAGCTGTAAATTAAACATTTATCCTTTTATATGTTTATATGTAAAGTATCCCCAGGAGTTCACATACCATTGGTCTGGTTTTGTCAAGGAACATCAGATCTCTCTACGTCGGATTGTCTCAAAGGCTCAAGCAGGGCAGTTCTGCAGCCTTTCCAAAAGTGAGCTATGGGGGAGTGTCTCAGGTTAGTGCCTACTATTTAGGACATCAAAATCTCTGAAGAGCACCTGAGCAAGTCTCCACTCACCAGCCATGTAGCTGCTTCCCTTCAGAGTAGAGGAACATAGCAAGAGCATATCCAAAATGAGGCCTTGAAACTGAGATAACAGTTTTCAAAGGTGACACAGACATGTAAACAACCGCAGGAACTGCTGAATTGCAGGCAACATCCCAAGCACATCTTTGATGTTTGGTTAACTAGGTTTATTCACACCATTCACATGACGAAATCTATTCAAAGGCGTCAACAGAGGATGTTTTCAAAAGGTGAAATGTTACTGTATGGTGAACTGACAGTACAGAAAAACACAAGTCTCAGAATTATTTTTTTTGGTCCTCTTATACTAATACCATTACCCTGCAGCTATGAATGAAAGGTCTGCCTCCAAAAAGCATACAACTACATTACGACTAATTCTCTGCTTCTGAAATACTCTGCATGGATGTTCTTATACAGGGCTTTTAAAAGGTAAAAGTCCAGCCTTTCTTGGTGAATAAAACATGTTTTAGTGAAGTGTCTGATTCAGCTTGGAGAGCAGAACAAGTGGGGCCTGAAACAAAACTGTGAGCAAGAGTCAGATCCCTCTTATTCAGATACTGCAGTTTAGGTCTTCACTTGAGATAAGCCTGGTTCTCAAACTGCAGATTTGACCTTAGGTTCTAATAAGGGATCACACCAGAACTACCACCCTGGCCCACAGCTGCACACAGGCAGAAATCCATTTGTGCTGGCAAAGCACAGGTGCTGTGTCCACGTTGTGTTGCCAACAGTCACGCAACAGGCTGGTATGCTGAAATTAAGAGTTCCACAGAACAAACTCAGGGACGAGGCTGTTCCTGACAAACATCCATTTGGCTACAAATCCACGTTAAGAGTGCCAAAATATCAGAAGCAGCTTCGGTAAATAACATAACTTGTTCTTCATTCTCTGGCTTTGATGATTTCTCCCCTCAGTTCCAAACTGCATTGGTGCTAATGGGGCAGCATATATAAACCAACAACTAATGTGCTCCCAAGCCATTGATTCCTGCCCCCTGCTAAACACAAAGCTTCTTGCCATTTAATTTCTTTCATGCAGCATGGCTTTCCTGGGAGCAACAATAAAAAAGTATCATTACCAAGGGAACACTGCATTAGCTTGGCATCCCTGTATTGGAATGCACTTCACTGAGGGACAGAGCCACGCTCCTGCACATAAACCAAATGGAGAATTTCTTGCTTTAGCATTTAACCAAGCAACAGGGTGGGCTTTATGTTCTCTTTTTTTCCCCAGGACATTCTCCTCCCGTTTATTTCTCCCTATATAAAAACAGAGGAATAAAGAAGCTTCACCCTTCAAGAGTTCCACAACTCCAGACTGCCCACAGTTGGTGCAAGCCCTATCACCTGAGCAAAGGGAGTGGGAGACTCTAGGACTCCAAGAATATTTGGAAATGGACATCAGTGAAGCAACATTCAAGGAGGACATGAGGAGAACGAGCCTCTTTCTGTTCTTCCCTCTTAAAAAGGGATCTGGCAGTTTTCCTTCATCCGTGGAAAGCAAGTCAGCTTTCACTTTTCAGCAGATCAGCAACACAGACCTCCACATGTGCTGTTAAAGAGGCTGAACAGACAGACTGCAACAGCCTATGCTCACTTCAAAGGGTCACAGCCAATGTAACTGCATCATGCTGGAACACTTGATAGGCACTTCAATGAAGTAGAGCAAAGAACAAAGTCTGGTTCCCACCCAGGTAATGAACTTGAAGACACTCTCAAGATACAATTAATAAAAGTTTTTTTACATCCCATCCTCTCCCTCTTCCAAAAGAAAATTGAACTCTCTCCTAGCACCTCCCTTGCAGGCAGAAATCTACCCTTGAAGTTTTCAATCACAGTATAAAACAATATCAATACCAACCAAAATCAAAGGACTGAATGCTTGCAATGATGTATAAACCTCCACCACAGCGTCCACTGACAGTCCCAAATCACATTTAGGACAGACTTCATAGTTAAATAAAATTAATTCCTAAAAAGCAGGCTGTAAGAAAAGAAATCAACTTTTCACAGAGACGATCTTTACTGCGTGTGTGCGTGTGGGCACGTGTGTATAGACCATGCCTTAACTCCAGCTGAGACAAACACTACCATGGCACACAAGGGACTGAAAACTGTAATTTCCAACCAAAAAAATTGTACAGTCGAAGTCTATCCTGAACCAGTAAAGCACTTTAGGAAAACACTTCTACAGAGACTCTGGAAACAATATTATTTCTTTCTATTCATGGTAGTATTTTCCTTCTAACATCCCCTCTGGCCTCTCCCAAGAGCATTACACATGCATTCAGCACAATCAGCACTGAGGATGACAGTCCAACCGGCTGTTCTGCTTTTCCACTCCTGTGACACCACTTACCATCTGCTGGATCCTGTGAAAAGTTTTCCCATGGAAACTGAAGGCCTGTTCAAACAAGACCTTGTCTTCCACTGTCCACTCATCTGGGAACGGAGTAAAGTTTGGCAGATCTGCCAAAGACTTCTCGATGTTGTGCTTGTGCCAAAACAGCATCCCAAGGGCCTAGAAATAACACAGACACCAAGGGGACAATTGTCATTGGAAATAATTGTAAAAAGAAACATGACTGGAAAATGGAAAGGGAGAGCTACAACATTTTTCTCAGGCAACACATTAGGTATAATTTTAATTCACAGCTACATCAGATGCTTTTCTGAGTGCAAGACACCTGGAATCTGATTCCCATCCAGGGTTGTGAAGATCAACCTTAAGTTTATCAAAACCACACAGGTAGTCGCATAATAAGAGAGTGGCAACAGAAAGGTGGGAGAAGAAAACTGAAGAAATTACTCCAGCTTTATTCATCACGGTATGCACAGGGAAACTAAGCAAAGACTTGGGAAGTCTAGGTAAAAAACCAGTTTCTTGCCAGTCCTGAACTCTATTTCCTGACAGAAATCAGAAAGATGGTTTAGTGAACTAGGGGTTCTTATGGTTGTTTATGGGGCTCTTTCTGAGAGGGAGGGGTAAAAGGGTTAGAGGATGAGAGAAGAACTGGAAGAAGGAGCATGTACAACCTTGACTTGCTGCTAAAATGTCTCTGGACCAAAGAAGGAATAAATCTCACTCATTTTGGGGGCTGCTCGTTTGTTCCCTTGAGAGATGCCTCATTTCACTTCTGCAGTCTCTCATTCTCAGTTCCAAAGACAAAGTGCATGTGTTGCGCTTCAGCACCTGCAAACCATTCTCCTGCCGCTGCCTCCGAGTCACACACACGCAGCTCCCCCCTCCCAGGGGTGCACAGCCCCTGTGTGTTATGACACATCACTGCCTCTGGCATGCCAGCAACCACTGCAAGTCATTTTGGGAAGGCCTGACTCTGCAGAGCTAAAAACCAGCCTTTCACAATGGCTGTGAAGTGAAAACAATCCCCAACATGCTGAGTAAAACGTAAGAGTAACCTGCTCATCATATGCAAACTCAGCTCAGGTTTCGCAGCCATAGTTACCCTCTTCTAGTAGTTTCGCCCTGGCTGCTCAGCGTTACAAAATCCCTCCAAATCTGGGGTTTCCCCACTATGCTTTGCTATGCAAAAAGCAGTTCCTTTATGAGATTTTGTGCCCCTAAGATTATACAGAGAGCATGCAAATGTTGGTGATATCCAAGATCTTGCCTGGACCCTACTGGCTTCTCAGTGCTGCCCGGACACCCTCTCCTCCCTTCTGCCACCATGCAGAACAAGTAGTAGTCTTGGTTGCATTACAGTCACTCAAGATGTCTCAGGAGCCACACAGCCACTCTGGCAAACATGGGGCCAAAGGAACTATTCTACAGTCATGAAGGACTGAGTTTTCTCTCCCCTGACATCCTTTTCAGCTTCAGACACAAGTTGTACCAAATATCCCCATGAGGAAGCAAGGGTAAAACAAGGAGCAAGACATTTTGGGAGGAGGGCAGGGTAGCATTAAAAACCACTAAGATGCTAGCAGGGGCTGAGGGGACAGCTGCTTACACAAAGCAAAAGGTAAACAAAAGATTTTCCTTACAGGTTTGTTTTAACAGCAGAGCAATATTCCTCCTCCCCCCCGTGCTGCCCTAGAAGAACTCTGCACTCATACATGGGTAAGTACACAGCTTTCCCAGACTCCTTTGTCCCAGGGTGTCTGACACAGGCTGGCAGGAAAGCACGGCTCACAGCCAGACTTACTGTAGTGCTTCCAAAAGCCCGTGATCGACATAGCTCAGCACAAACACCGACAGCTGTTTGCACCACCAGCTCAAGTGGGCTTGGCCTGCCAGAGCTCACTGGCCTGTGGGAGCCTGCCCTTTGCCTACCCTCCAGCTGGCAAAGCTGCAGAGACTCCCACCAGCACAGCCCCGAGCCTCCAGCCATCATCCAACAGCAGCAGAGCCAACAGGGCATTCAGCCACAGGCAAGGGGAGAGAAAGGACAGGGCTGGGAGCTGCACGTGGCACAGATGTGGCCACCTGGGCTGGATGGGAACAACGCTGGGCAGAGGAGAGCTGGCACACGCCCCTGCACCTGCCAGCTGCTCACCACTCCCTTCAGACTGGCACATCTTAGTCTGCAGAGGGAGGCTTTGGGCAGCGGGCACAGGTGGAAGAACGGGAATCTCCATGCAGAGATTCCAGGCCAAGCCACCTGGACAGAGGTCCAAAGAGACCTGCTGTCAGGGGGATGTGCGTGTGGGAGAGGGCTGCCTTGGCCAGCAAAGCCCAGAGACGGTGGCCAATTGCTGAAGCAAGTTCTGACTGGCTTCCAACTTGTCCACAGTTACCCAGCCAACAGCAACTCCGATGATACCTGCTGAAGACTGAGTGTCCCTTGGTGACACAACAAATCATCCTGACTGGAAAGCCTTGACACTTGTCCCTATAACACAAAATGAATACATGCCTTCCAGAGCAATAGAAAATAGATCCTTTCCAGTTATTTCCTGAAAGTGCCTAGTGTAAGCTGTCTAGGAAACACCCAAGGACCTGGGAAACATGTTTGACTCCAGAGCATTATGTGAGAGTACTACAGTAGGAATGAGAAAATTTTTAGAAGTAGGAAACGTTTACACATTGCTCAGCCACTTTACATCCTGGTGTGGCAAGTCCTACAACTTCTGTACACAGAGAAGAGGAAAAAGGAGAAAAAGACTTCAAGGAACGAGTGGGAGGTCTGTATTTCCAACATTAAAATGAATGCAAATCTCTACTAGCTAAATTTAAGTTCCTCAAATGACAAGAATTCAGAGATTGTGTTTTGTTTTTTTTATTTTAAAAATCACAAGCTTCATTTTGATCAGTCTTTTGTATCAGTCTATATTCTCCAAACATAAATTCTCCACTAAAATAATGAAACCCATATCTATTACTCTGAGACCATCTCTCTTGGCAAATATTACCCACAATATCCAATATTAGGGTATACCCATATCAGGTGAAGAGAGTTACCATCTTTATGTTCATTTTAAGTTCATAGCCTTTTGAAGCTTTCATGTTCCTTTTTATAGCAATTTTCTGCTCTTTGAAACTACAGTTATCAAGTCTGATCATTCCTGGGTTTGCTGGAAATTTTGCTGGCTATCTCAATTTCAGTGTTCATGTTCAGCAAGAAGTCTTTTTGAGCATGAGTATCAACCACCGAAAGTCTGACTCAAAGATGACAGCAGAATCATTTAAATAGAAGCCCTTGCCCATCCAAATCACGCGTTTCTATGCTCTGCCTGAACAATTTTATAAACTTCCATGTTCTGGTAGAATCCCTTTGTAGAGACAGTATGTGATTTGACAATTCAGTAAGTCATGAGATCCCCTGCCTTCCCTTTCCGGGCAAGTATTAGTGCATAAGGAAACTCCAGAGAATTCAGAAAAGTTTCCCAAAGACAGATCTACTCATCTCCACAACAAGTGTTGAAATCGATGTTAGTTAAAACAGGAAAGATTAGTACACAATCCTAGACCACAGGGAGTAAAGGGGAGATCTGCTCCTCAGACCAGGATTCCCATCCCTAGGCCACAGGTACTGTCTAAGGTCAGTGACAGCTGGCAAAGTCACCCACCGTTACTGCACCGACAGGCAAGGTGCTCACCTATGAAATGCAAAATTATTTGCAACACAGTTTTAAGGTAAATAACTGTGGATATTGGTTTGCCTCAGAAAAGCATATGATGGTTCAATAGCTCATTAATAACTGCCAAGACATCCATGAAGCAAGAGATGGAGCAGTCAGATGGAAACTGCAATGCAATCAGGCAGCTGTCCAACGACAAGCCAATCTTTTTAACATTGTTTAGGGGTTCTGAAAGTGTGCAAGAGGTAGTCACCAGAGGAAGCAAAACACTTATGGCCAGTGTAATTTCTGTCAGAAATTACAGTGGTTTTGTTTTTCTTTTTTTTGACTCTCCATGTAAAACTAGGGGCTAACTCCATATCCCAAGATAAAACTACAGATGAACTCCACACCCTCAGAGCACAGCTTGCTGTTACTAGGATCAGTCAGTTTTGGGACAAGTAAGAAAAAAGAAAACATAGTCAGTACAGAAGGGAAGAAGCAATTCTAGGCAGTCACTTGAAGTCATGTTTTAATACAAGCTGAAAAATATTTTAAAGTTCAAAGGGTTGTTACCTGCTCCATATTGTATCCATGCTTTTCTTTAGCAATGGCAATATATTCGTCCACTGAAAAAGAAAGAAAAGGTATAAGAGCATTTCAGATAATGATCTCATCTCTTTTTCTCTTGCCCTTCCCAGTTTAAAACCCAGATCTGCAGCTCTAACTTCAGTCCTCCATGGAGAACTCTGATGAACAGCTGCTGTTCCCAACAATTCAGGAAAGGAAGGAAACAAAAGAAGAACAATAGTCACCAGACAAACTACTACATATTTTCTTAATAAGCCTAAATGATGCATGATATCCAATCCAGTTCCCATATTTCTGAAACACAGCATATAATATTTCAGAACTTGTCCCCCAAAACTGTAGACATAGGGCTGTTTTTTTGTTTTTTGTTTTTTTTTTTTTTTGGAGGGAGGGCGTTTGCTTTGTTGTGGTTTGTTTTGTTTGTTGGTTCTTTTTTTAATCTCCCAAAGCAGTTGTTTTCTTAAGGAAAAACATCCCCAAACACAATCCATACCTTCCAATACTGCCAGACTCCTAGGGTTGCACAACCACTGCAGATAATCTTGGCAAATCTTTCTACTCTTAGGCCTCAGCAATTTTCATCTTGGACCAGACCCCACCTCTACGTATTATTAGTCCCCCACAAGCTTTTAACCTTTACAGTGTGAAAACACCCTGAGCAGTTATATTTCATATAAATGGGACTAAAACCCAATTGTCTCTTTCACTGTGACTGACTGAGTATACATTATATGCAACAGTAGCCATTTGAGAGGACTGGATCAAAGTCAGTACCAGTGGTGGTGTTCTGAAATCTATGCCCTTATGCTTACTCATTATTAACCACACTGTAATGGTAGCACCTCTGAAAATAAAGATTCAGTCGGAAAGGTGAGACTCCATTTTCACCTAATGGAGTGGAAGTTGCTGGAAGCACTCACTGTCTGGAGAATCTCATTCTTCCACAAATTTTGGACTTCACGACGAGTCACAATGAACTCAAAAATCATTCCCCCTGCCTTTGCTACAGATACCCAGGGAGGGATGCAAGCAAATTCCTGTACTGAGCACCAGACTCATGGAGAGCATGCATAGCACCTCTAGAAGGAAAATGGTTCCATGCACTCTGCAGGTAAGGAAGCCAAATTTCCCATGGTTTGGGCCTCATGATTAACTTCAGCTCTCAAATGTGCTTCTCCCATGTTTTCTACTTTATGAACACTATTGGGGAATAGCATAACATTTTTTAAAAAGTTTTCCTTCAAGCTGTGACATTCCTCAATTATTCCTTCAGCTAAGCAATAAACTGAAAAGGTAGTGGGAAAACAGGAAGGATAAATGAGAAAACACACAGCAGGAGAGCAACAGCCTCTTATTTTCAGCTTGTCATTAATAACTATTTAAATCCAGGTACTTAAAGTAAACATCCTATGTCAATATGACATGTGGTACCAATGCCAGACCTTCATATGGAAAGGAGAAGCATTTGTTAATTTTCACAAAGAGGTGTTGCAAAAGAGGGCTTTAAGCGCCATAGAAAAGTCTGTGAGAATATTAATACAGCCACATGTTGTGGCAGAAGAGCATGCAATAAACACAGGCACAGTTACACATTAGCAAGGGGACTCTATGAGGTTCTTGCTCGTCCAAGCTCCCACCTGCACGCAATGATAGCTACCAATGGGCTGATGAACCTGTTTGTTGGTTCATGTTCTGGATACATTCAGTAAAAGCTTTATTAGCCCTTTGGAAAAAAGTGCAGTCACAACCATTCATTTGCACTGCTGCAGCACAAACACGTCTGTCTGCCCAAGTCAAATTGTTTCTAAGGACCATGCTGAACTGGGATGAAAACCATCCCTTCTCACAGACAACCTTTTCTTGCACAAGGCAAACATAGTAAAATAATTGAAAAGGCAGTGGAGGTGACTGGGACAATGACAAAAACTTCCTAGGCTGAATTTGCTGCATTGCCTAATAGACTATCCTGAGGGCAACCAAAGGCTAGTACAAACCTTAAAAATCAGCTTTGCCGTGGGGAAAAAAAGAAAAACAACTTGCAAATCCACATCCTAAGGGAAGAACATGGTCCAGGAGGGCCACACAGGGTAAGCAGGGACAGAGAAGGGATGCACACCATCCCTTCCCTCCACGTGCCAAACAGGGCAGGGAACATCAGTAAGATGTGGGCAAAAGAACAAATTTAGGTGTTTCCAGTTATAGATGGTTATAAAACCACACACAAAAAAAAGCTGCCAAGAAACCCTACATGCAGCATTTCCCTGTACTTCAGCTAAATGTTCTCAGCTTCCTTAAAACAGATATTGCACATGCAGTGTTATATATTTTGTCTAAGAAGGAGGTGAAGGAAGGAGGGAAAGGAGCTGAATTCTCTGAAGTCCAAGGCTGAATGAAGCTCCTGAATGCTAAGTACTGCTGCATTAAGTACCTCGCTTTCACTGTGGAAAGATCTACAGTTCCTCATTTGACTTCAGCATCTTATCCTTTAATATATACAGAGTGAAGATGAGGTCGTTCTCCTTTCCAGTGTATTACCTTTCTTATGCCAGCTGCTGTAAGTAATGAAAGCATAGTTGCTTTCCAGCCCCCCAAAAAATCATTACAGCATTTTCTCTCCTAACGGAGCAAGAATATTAGCAAGGTCCCCAAATATCAGCAGGATTTCTCTTCAATCAAGTCGATACATCACTGAGCCAAACAGTAGATCATGAGTGACTGGACACAAGATGCTTTTCCTGCCACGGTAGGTTCTGTAACACATCAGTATTACACCTCATTGTTACAGTGAGGAGAAAAGAAAATAAGAAAAAGGCAATAAGGCAGTAAACTGACCATAAGCATATAGCAATGCTCCTTCTATAACACCAGGAGAGTTTGTGGGTGAAGGAAGGACAAGGAGTACACCACTGTACTCTTCCCTTGGCCTGTTTCCTTCCCAATTACGGACAATCTAGCCCATTCTGCTTGTCTTGGCTAATTGTGGGCTCACTTGCTTTGATGCTTGCACAATCTGAGAGGTATGACAGTCCCTTAAGCAATCCTTCCGATTGCTCTTTCTTTACCATCCCCCTCCATATGAAGTAAGCAAGGAAGAGCATAGCACCATTTGAGTCACAGGATCCCTTCAGTCTCCCATACCAGTAGAGCCTGGAATTGCCACAAGCTTAATGCTTTACATGCCACACCAGATAAAATAAGTGCCCTCTTCCATCTCTGCTTTCCCCACACAACTCTAGCAGGTACAGGGCAGCAGGCACGTGAAATTCTGCTCCACTGCATTTCAGTGGCATTCAGTCACGCTCAGCGTGTAACCCAGCAATCTGTTTAGACATCACAGTTCAGAGCCAGAGGAGCCTGGGGCAGAGCTCTGCTTACACCAGAAGAGACAGTTTGCCAGCACAGCTCTTCACTGCTTTCCAGAAGAGAATAGGCAAGAGCAGCAGAGCACTCCCATCCCATTTCCCCAGCATAAAATACACCACCACGCATTCTTTATACCGGCATAACTTTTCCCCAAACAGGGCAGACAGGAGTATCCTTCCCTCCCATCCAACTCATTCCACTATGCCAGAAAGATATTTCGACAGACCAGACCAAAAATACAATGATACTTGAATAGAAACAGTCGTGTGACACAGGAGATGCATTGCTCCTGTGAAGGCTCTTGTTGCTACTAGAAACCAGATGGGGGGAGGGACAGAAAAGAGAACCATAAACTGTTATTTCTTTACCTACTTGGCTACATTTCTTCTCTTGCATACATTTTAGCTGTGTGGGAGTAAGCAGGATCCCCCTGTCCACCCCACACCCAAAAAGAAGGAGTACTGGCCCAAAGAGCCCTTTCCTACGGCCAGTCACGCTCACGAAGGCAGAAGCAGCATAAAAGGCAGGGACACAGAGGGAACAGAGCCTCACATACACAGTCACCAGCAAAGAGGAGCACAGAGTGCTCAAATGCTAACACACACCTCTCCCAAATACAATTAGATGACCGAAGGACCCTGGGTATAGCACTAACACAGCCAAAGAGATATGGGAAATTGAAAGGAGTGGGAAAGAAAGCAGAGAAAGATGTTTCCACCCCCTTGTCATCTAGAGAGGGGACTCTGACCAAAATGGTGCCATCAACCCCCTGAATTTTGCATTCTTGTTTCCAGCCATCTTTCTCATAAACGCTTTTCTTCTGCTAACCATCTCCCTGCAAGAATTCCTCACTAGAGGAAAAGAAAGGGGACCCTCTTGGCTGACAGAGGGAAGGAGGAACAAGAGCAAACAACTGCATTGCTGATTTTCAGTCCCGCATCCTTGAACAGAGAATCGAGAGATGTAAAACAGGAGCATTAATTTCAGGGGGGCAGGAGAACTCTGAAAAGATAAACACCTGAAAATAATGACTCCCCTCTGCACCATTTAATCACATTATGATCTCTCCAAGTGGATCTTTCTGAAGAATTCCCCCCCCCAATCGCTTCTTAATGACCCCACAAGGATCACATCATGTTCAGTGGACTCAATGACCCCAAGGAGGGTTTGCAGCATAAGTGAGTGTGCTAAAGCCTATAGAAAGCAAGAGGAATGCAGAGGTAGGGCTGTTGCTGCAACCTCAGTTCACCCCTATTACTAGGGTACTGCAGGAGCTCTGAACACTTTGCATATTACGTGATGCAATACCCTGACAGAACGAGGTGAAATGAGGACAAAAGCAGCATCCTTCACAGCCTCAGTAATGTGCTTCACAGGGTTTGATCAATGTTGGAACCTGCAAGGAATTCTGGATGTTGCTATACATCTCCCCTTCCCCTGCATCTCCCCTAAGAACAGGGTGAAAAAAAAAGAAAATGAAAAAAAAAAAAAAAAAAAAAAAAAAAAAAAAAAAAAAAAAAAAAAAAAAAAAAAAAAAAAAAAAAAAAAAAAAAAAAAAAAAAAAAAAAAAAAAAAAAAAAAAAAAAAAAAAAAAAAAAAAAAAAAAAAAAAAAAAAAAAAAAAAAAAAAGGAAAAAAGTCAAGACCCAAAACAATTCAATACTATATAAAGAAAATAAGGACATGTAGACATACACGTGAAGTTTTTTGAAATTTCAAAACACAATTATGATGGTATACAAACAACTAAGCACAGTTTTTGCCTTGACTATAAAAAATGAGCAGCTGCATTGCCGTCCCGCTGCCCTGGCAGCACCGATGGAACACTCCTGCCACCTCGTGGTCCCAGCTTGAGAGAAGAAGCTGCCAAAAGCACGCGAGTTTGGTCAACTGCCTCCCTGAAGTTCGCTGCGACTGGAAGCAGGGGAAGCAGGAAGAGATCAAAGCCTGAACAAAGTCACTTAAAAGAAAACAAAACCCACCTGATCTTAGAGGTCTTTGTAACCTTAATCATTCTGTGTTTCTATTCAAAAGGTTCTTTTTCTTGGAAAAGCTATTTCCTCTTCTTGGTATGATATGATGTGATGTGTGTAATAGGCAGAAGAGCAGGGAGACACAGCACACAACATGTTTTATGTCCTGTGTTACACCCACCTGGGAAGGCACACAGTGTCCTTTAACACTGTCTCTAGGAACAGAAAAGTGCTAGTTACAGATACAAAGGCTACTTAAAAATCACTTCATGCAACTGAAGGCACAAGAAGATTAAGGCCTCAACTCCATTGCATCTACAGCAGGTGAGGAAAAGGTCTGGAGGCAACTGCAAGGCAAAGGAAAACCTACCTTACCTGGAAAAGTTTACTTGAACAGGAGCAAGGGAAAACATGCAAGGCATGGTAACTCCACAGTATATACCAACCTCCCACCCACTTACCTCCCTGGTGCTGAGATTTCGCTTGCGTATCATCCCCTGTCCATGCATCAAGGACCACAGAGGCCACTGTATTAGATGTCCCCTATGGCAGCAGGATCAGATTACTCATTCCTATCCTCCATCCACCTCTTTCCACTTGGGAGCACACACACTTGCCTGCACATCCAGGGAATCGGACTGGCAAACCATTCCACCTGAAAAACCCTCTCCCAGCATATCAGTTTCCTCCCTTGAGCAGCAGTAGAAGCCACAGAAGCACTGAGTGGTGGTTGAAAATAAGGAGATGTTCTCACCTCCCAAGAGGGGCAGTCCCAGACTGTCATGGCACCAGCCCTACCAACACAGGTTGTCCCCTTCTTCTGCACCAGCTGAGGTGCTTTACACTCTTTCTGTTTATACCATGTTGCATACCATATAATAATCACTTTGTTGGGAGATTATACAGGCCTGAGAAGAGATGAGCTCTCCTAGATCTAAGCAAGGGACGAGACTGGCTCAAGCCAAAAGCACACCTCATTCCTTGCCCCAGCACAATGGCAGGGATGAGCAGGCAGGTAGGAACAGGCATGGCTACATAGACTGGTGTCGGTGAGGAAAAAGTTCCTCACAGAACCGCACCTAGAGCCCAGAAACTCCAGTTTCAGAGAAAAAAAATCAAGGAGTAAAATGGAGTGCCCCACTGCTAGGAGATTTATCCCCTTAAAAGCTCTAATACCTACCAAAGCTTCCTCTGAGTTTTGAAAAGAAACACCGTATTTCCTACCCCATTTTTAAATTATTTTTAATACTGCTCTTTGCATGCCCTGCATCTAAGGGCAAGTTGAAAGTTGAAACCCCAGTAATGTTTAAAGATTCGACTCATCTGCCTTTAGATTTTGCTATACCAGCTAGGAGGTTGTACTGCAGACACAGGTGTACTGACAAATTAGCATAGTTCTTGTAGCTCACCAAAACTATATTAAACTCCTTACCAGAAAAGGCCTTCTGCTAATAGACGTATTACTTTTAAAAGCTTTTACCAACACACGTTCATTCCTGAAGTTGCACCCTCAGCTAACATCATCACACCAAGAAAAGATCTAACACACTGTGTATATCCACGGAGTGGTATATTTATGAGGATCCCCAGAAGGAAAGCCAGACAGCTGATGCTCTCTTGCTCTGTGATGCTGCTGCTGTTCTCCCTTGGAAAGGCCATGTGGATGCCCATTGTAAGGACACCCACAAAGGACGCTCTGGGAAGAAAGGCTGCTTCTTATACATCCATGGCATTCAACCTTCAGTCATAAATTTGCTCTGCCGTAGCACTGAACACCCTTTTACTGGAGGGATGGCTCAGGTTTAAATATCTACAGAGCCCTGGGCACAATGGGGCAACACCCAGATGTTGCTACATGTACCACAGAACAGAAGAGGATGAGGGAGATCTGGTAGGGCAGTGACAAAGAGGAAACACTGTCGCTGGCACCTAGCACAGAACAGGGAGAGCCACATCAGATCATCCAGGGACATAAACTGTGACCATACAGGACCTGAGCATGTCTATCATTTAGCAGTGAAAACTTGATCCTAAATCAGGCACAGACACTGGACTGAATTAAATGTAATTAGCCAGAGCAACTGATGCTGGGTTTAGAGCCCATGTGAAAACAAGACCAGCACACACTAGCTTCTGGCAGGGAGGGAATACTCGTTCCCAAATATGACCTTCCAGGACAGAGATAGGAAGTTACAGGCTGGATAAATGCACACAGCACACGCCTCAACAACAAAGTGAGTTTATAGCAGAACAGCTCTTTGCATTATTCAGTACAGTGCTCTCAATTCAGTCCGAGAAGCCCTAAAGCCAGATTTATTCTGCTGTCAAACCATGGCTTGAGTTCACTCTACTGGGAGGTTATAGCCTTGGATTATACTCTTCAACTATAGGCAGCAACATGCCCAAGCAATGCAACTAGGAACATCATCAATACAGTTGTGACAAGAGGTAGATTATTACAAAAAAAAATTCATCTTTTCTTCAGTGCAGGGGATGCTAACTTGGTTTAGAAGAATTTCTTATGGAAATGATTCTTCTCACTCCTTGAGAATGCCTGATACAGTGAATCCTTTCCAAAAGCCAGATTTGCTAATTTGAAAAAAAAAAAAAAAATACAGCTTGGCACACACTAATGACAGAATCAGAATGGGAGACCACAAATTCAGACTACTATCAGTGTGATACAAGGCTTCAGTACTCTGCCTAGGAACATTCTCAGCTCTTCATCCACATCATGCTATAACGCTGAAATTCTTGGTCTGCAAAACAGTCAGCAGGAATACCATTAAGCTTCGTCAAGCAACCTGCTGCCAAGCAGCTTCAGAAGCCACCAAGGAATATCCAGACCCAAAACCCTCTAAAAGAGGGTGAAACCTTCCACAAGGCCCATTTTCCATCCTCAGTAAGATTTTGGAAAGCTCCTGTCTAAAACTGGAACTGTTATATTCTCTGCAGTTGTAGGAATGCAGACTAATGAAGGCCCTGTGTCAGGCTTCCTAAACAGCATGGGTAAGTAAGTTCACTTCCCCACGACAGAGGGTCTTTGTGCAGCATGAGGGCACACACACAAGGGGTATGTGGGAGCAGAATAGCCATCAGGTTAAATTACAGCTCATTATTATTGTTACTGATAATAAAGCCTGTGACAAGAGAGTAGAAGCCACGCTGACTCCCTTTATACCGGACACAAAGGCAAAAGAAATTATCAATTTGTCCCCTAGCTACCTCCTTGGGGGATGTCACTTGGGCAGAAAGGAAGCATGGGACAAGCCAGCAGGCAGCGAAAGGAAGGAGACAAGTCTGAGTCACACGGAGTTGCTGCCCTCAGCAGATGTGGATCGCCCTGCTACAGACAGGTTAGCCTTCGGGAGACACGGACACTCAATGCATCCATTCTTGCACTTGTTTACTTCCTACAGCCTTGAAAGAAAAGAGGTGCAAAGATGTTTTTGACCTCACCAAGAAGTCCATGCAGAAAGACAGGAAGTTTCCATAGCCAGATCCCGGACATCATCCTTACAGTAGCCTCCAAACCAAAGTATTAGTGTTATGCTGACTTAAGGTATTTAAAAAATACATAAAATTAAGTCAATTTAGAGAAAAATTAGGTTACAAACTCATACAGCATCTGCTGAAACATGGATTACACAGAGGCCCTCAGCCTTCAAGACTGACCTAAAGAGACTGAGCGGAAAAGCCTATGATAAACCAATGTTCCTAAATCCTGGAGTATCAGTGGTGGGTGGTCACAGATTTTAGCCAGGATTTGGAAGCCTAGTCCTTACTGAGAAGTTATTATGTATTACTACTAATCCTTAGCATGCTAGAAAATTCACTACTACCCCACCATAATATGAATTTGCACAAAAAGCACATGATCAGGAAAGTAACTTAATGTGGAGTGCAAAAATAAGAGTACAGAAAAATTAACTAATGGGAGTGGTTCCTAATTAGAGCAAATAATGCCACAGCAAGCACATTATGATGAGGGAAGCTCTGGCACATGTCCTTGAGAAGCCTGGCTGCTCTGCCTCCTGCACTAGCACCTCTGTAAAGGTCACACTTGGCAGCATATGAACTCATCACAGCAAGATGTTACAGCCATGACCTACTCAAGCATTCCTCAGTGGAAACATCTCCCACAAGAGTTCCTCCCTGCCTGTGCACAGCTCCCATGATATACCTATAAACATGCATTTGCTGACTAACTTTGCTCCGAAGAAAAATTAAAACAAACAAACAAACAAACTAACTCAGTTACCCTCCAGTTCCCTGACCCTTATTTTCACTTACAGCTACAGTAAGAGACAAGAGGCCAGAAAAAAAAGACCTAGTCCTCTGAAATGCCCCAAGCCTACCCATCCCAGCAAAACCAGCAAAACTGGAGCACACTCAGCCTGTCCCAGGGCTGAGCCCAAGCAGCATGAAGTAGCTGCAGCCTGCTAGTTCTCGTCATACTGGTCCTACAACTCACACAGCGCCCATCAGGCTGGCTAAGACTGCTCCCAAATGCATTTCAGATCAAGGCTCGCTGCCAGGGTAACTCTTAACACAGCTATCATCACTCCATTACATCCACGTCATCTTCTCTCTAAACTTCTCTAAGGAAAAAAGCTCCCTCCAAGCGCCAGCACCAGTTCAATCCCGCAGCAGCCACAGTAGTGGCAGTCGGCATTTTCAAAGTGGGTCATCTTGACACGTTCGGAGAAGGCCTGGATCACACTGCAGTGAAAAGGAGGAACAAACAGGTGGCAGGAGAGAACAAGGCACACGAAGAAACTGATGACTACCTCCCCCCTCACAGCAGAGCAGCAAAAATTCCTTCAGGATAACATAGCTACCTTAGATAAGACATCCTTTTCCTGGATACTCTCCAACACATTTTTCTGTGGGGGTGGGGTGTTTTTTGTTTGTTTGTGAGCTTAAAAAAAAAAAAAACAAAAACCAAAACCAAAACACCACATAACCCCCCCCACACATGCCACAATCCATTGTACCTTGGGTAAAACCCATCCCAAACACATATCCTAGCTCTCTCAAACAACATTGCTTTCCTGACTCCACTGCTGGGAAAGGGTTAAAATTTCATCTTAATTTAAATATTCATTCAGGATCCAGAAATATCAACCTGCAGCAATAATGATGAAAGAGTTGCTCTGAGATTTCCACACAGTGTTGCAATAGCAACTAGTACAGCAGATGACAAACAAAGGGAAAACTAAAACTGCAGCTAAGTTTGAGGCAACTCAGCCATTTCTGGAATACTCCCATAGCCTTTGAAGCCTGGTATCTTCTTTTTTGCTGTTCACAATATTGCTACTGTAAGCATCAAAAGCTGCCTTAGCTAAAATGAAATACTGCATTCCTTCACCTTCTTTTGAGCACTTTCTGAAGTGCAGCAACTGCAGCTGCTGGGAGAAGTGGCCATGACTATTATTTCTACAGCTAAACTCAAGCAGAATCCTAAATTAAACACTAGTTCTCTCATTTCTGAATTCATTGAGTTGCATTCTTCAGCTACTGTATTTGCATCCAAGCTTCACAGCTGCCAGGTTCGCTGCATAATACGAAATTTGGATTAGGGATAAACATAAACCTAATTCTGCTTTTCCAGTAATCCTTTTTGCTGTCATTGGGACAGAAAACAAACTGATATTTCTAGGGAAGGAGCATATACAAACAGCATAATCCTAAATTTGGGGATTTTGCTATCTCCACTTGAGCAACAAAAAGGTCAGCACCTACCTTCAGGAGATAAGCACAACCCCTGTAGTTCACCCCTGAGAGACCTGGAATTCTTGGCTCTACCTGGCAGATCTTTTTTAAAGCTAATACTTTTACTACTACTAAAAAACCCCAAACACCTCAACAAGTAAAACCTCGGACACAAACAAGCAGAAAACCCCCAAACAACAGAAGCACAGAACACGTGCTCCTTCCTTCACAACCTCTCACAGCACTTAACCGGCCACAAAAAATCCCCAAGTATGAGTTCAGCTAAGAGTTCAACAATACTTTTTACTCTTTGGTGACAAAGCCTAAGCAGCTCCCATTCTTCCATTCCTGACCAAGGTGGCCCCTCTTACTGAGCATCAACACACCCTTTTGTGGAGTTACGTTATAAACCAGGTCACAGAGACAACAGGGGTTGGAGGGGAGAGGGGACTAAAAATAAAACCACAATTCCAGCTGTTTCAAGGATCCTGTTCAGGGGATGATGGAGAGGATAAACTCAAAAAGCTCCTGAATACATACCAGACTATATCCTCTGCCTCACTGCTGCTCCCTGCAGGAGGGTGCCTGTGTGCCGAGGAGGGGGTGGCTGTCCAATACCTCTGAAGTGTTAATCGCTTCCATTTTAAATGCATCCTGTTAAATATGGCCTTCATTTTCTAAAAGGGAGATTTTAAGATCAACACTTTCCCCAGTCTACTCTCTCCCATTTGTGGTTTTCCTCTCACATTTATTTATTGTTAGGGCACTCTACACCCCACAGAAAATGAGAGCTAATGACGATAGTTGATGGAGTCGTATGTTCATAGGATTCACAGGCCAAAATAAGTGAGCCAAGAGGTAAAGGCTATGTCCAAGCAGAAGCCCTTTGTAAAACAGCTATGGCTCAACTACACACTAAAAACAGAGACCAGCCATACAAATCATGATCAGACACATGCAGCAACCTTGGAAGACATTTTCATGTCCATTATTCTGGCAGTCATTTTAAGTCAGAAAATTCAGACAAAATAGAACTTCAAGCTTGTTTAATATTCCGTTCAGAAGAAAAACTAAAGAGAAATCCAGAGTCCATGTTATGCCAAAATTATCCCTTGAACTAAAGCTGGAGATGGACTCTGGGTACTTAAACCTGCAACCTGCCCTCAGAAATTCTGGGATTCGCCTCACCATCACAACAGAAGACAGCTACCAAAACTCACTCTCACCCAAAGAAGGCTGCTAATACACTAACAACCAGGACATGCTTAGAAATGTGGTTGGGACACAGATTCTGAATGCCAACTCAGAGCTCCTTTGGGTGGAGCACCACACACTCCCTAACAATTACCCAGCCTGTGGCACAGTTAACTAAAACCTTGCCCATCCAACCACCACAGGGTTGATATCCTTAGTAACTATAGCAACCAGCACTTCTTCCTCCATCAGAGCCTCAGCTGCTACATTACTGCCTTCCCAGCATCAGGTTTTGCAGCACATTTAGGGACCCCTCCCTTTTCCCCAGCCACAGGGTTTGGCCAAACACATTAGGGGATGTCAAAGCACTCAGCTGTTTCACTTAATTCTGGAATTTCTCTATCCCCATGTCCCCTGGGTGTTTCTACTTCCCCTCCATAGGGGGAAGGAGGATTTCTGAATTCTCTCCACGTGCACCAAGGCAGGCGTAAAGTAAAGCAGAGAGCCAGCTGCAGCCTCAAAAGAAGAGGTGCCACAGAGTAACGGAGACAGGGAGTGGTGAATGTCCAAAGTTGGCAGTGCCAATCAACTATCAGGTCAAGCAGAAGCAGCACTGCAAGACCAGAAGACCCAGTTTCCATCCACAGCCCACTGTCCCGTGGGTATTAGGGACAGTGCCTGCCTGTTCAGTGACACCCATAAACTGCAAATCCACTGGAAGCATCTACCAAGACATCAAGTGAGAAAACAGAACTCCCATCTAGCAGCATACATATTCTGTCAGGAAGAGAGCAGAAAAACTACTTTCAAAGCAGAGCTTATCGCTGGCAAAACAATACATCTTTCCCTCTTGTAGTTCACCTTTGAACTGCAGGTGTATAAAAGCAATCATGACATCTCACCCTCTCACCTGGTGTCTATTCCTTGCTCCTGGGCAGCTGCACCATGCCAGCACTTGCTCATTTCTAAACCAACCCAAAGTCATCTTTATGGTTCCACTCACTGGTGCACTTGGCACAGAGGAAGGCGCTGCTGTTTTATTAATAGCTTCATGCTGGCCCAGCTCTATCCTGTGCAGAGTTTCCACAGCATCATTACAATGCATTTTTCACTATTTCCCCTCCTCCTTCCCCACGTGCCACTCCAAGAGAGCAGATGCCTGTCTTCCACCTAGCTATTCCTGCTCCTCAATGTCACCTTGCTCAAGGCATCATTCTTCCTCTCTGTCTCCTTCCTCACCCTCTGTCACAGTCCCACAACAGCCAGAACAGTTGCTCTCCGTGGCACCAAGTCCACAGACAGCCTCTCAGGAGTCTTACTTTGAGAGCTAGCTCTCTGTAAGAGGTGTGACACCAGTCACAGGGTATTTGGAGCAGAGTTGGAAGGGGAGCACAGTTATTTTAAGTCCAAATGTTCAGTTACTGTACAATGACCCTTCTTTCTTTCTTCTTCAAAAGACACAGGACAAAATTCTAGCTTTGGGCCAATTGTGTGACCTCCTCACTAATGGTGACACTGCTGTGCAAGTGACCCCTCAAAGGCAGAAGTCTGTCAGTAGATATGGACCATGCTGGCAGCATTCAACTTTGGTATTAATACGGGAAAGGCAGTAAGCGGTTGGTGTCCAGGATTAATGGTTAACAAGGAACAGGATAAAAGAAATGAGCAACGTGCCAACACATACTTTTGTTTTCAATCTTCTCTTTTACATCCCTCATTTCATGGCATCCAGGCAAAAAGTTTCTCCAGTGTGATTAAAACACTGCTTCATGGGACCCAAACGAGCTTTTAACTGTGTGAATCTGAAGCATCAGGCATGGAGATATCCACCAGGTCTTGGCTGACACACTGGTCTTTCCAGGATTCCTTTCAAGTGGCTTACAGAGACCCTCCCACAGCATCCATCAGTTTGGCCAGCCCTCTGCCAAACCCATCAGGTGCACTGCCCTGAGCATGGTCACAGGATCTGCTCAGTGGTTTTCAGCACCTTTAACAGAGGTGACTTCCACAAGCTGCACTGTTTGCACTGAACTCTCCCACTCACAAGAGCTACCCAGTTCACTCTTAAAGGAAGAGCAAACATGTGCTGCACTAACTTCCACCTTCACAGTGAGCCACAGGAACAGAGAAGAGTCCTGTGTCTTACAGAGGCAGGATGGATTAAAGGCTTTCGAGTACAAACCAAAGTAATCACAGGTACCAACAGGCAGCTGCAGATTGGAAGGATTTGTTGATCCACACTTTAACCTGAACAGCAGTATTAAGAATGGATGTGCTAGATAGGACTAACAGTACTTACAGCACAAGGAGCTACACCAACCTCCTAGAGACCACACCTCCTTCCACTTGCAATTTCCCATTGCCAGTGAATGATCTCCCGCACCATGTCACAAAAATTCATGGTTTAAAAAGGCATCAAGAAATGCAGAATCCATCATTTCCCTGAATAACTTCCAGTAGTCAATCACAAAAAAAAAAACAAACCAAAAAACCCACACTCAGGCATTTCATTTCAGTCCGTGTGGACTTATTTTTGCAAGCCATCTATTTGTATTATGCATGTCTCTCACTATGTCAAATTTTTCCTCTAAGAGAATAATTGAGAATAGTCCCCTTTTAGCCTCTTTTCAGTAAGCTAAAAAGATGGATTTTGCTTCATCTTCAGTTTCCAAAATGTTTCAGTTGCTCCTGTCTCAATCGTTTTCTCAGTTTTTAAACTAAAGCCAGTATTTCGAGGTTCATTTTCCCGAATGCTGCTGGGTACAGACGCAGCAAACTGTACCAGTGACTACCTCACTCTTTACATCCACATCATCCCCTGGGTCAAGCAGGACACCATGAACCTTTGCTGAATTACCTGCCCACTGTTTCCCCAGTATTGCTCTCTAAGCCATTTCTTTCCAAACATCAGACTTGATGTAGAAGGCCAGAGCTTTCAGTACTAAGATTCATAACCTTGCAGTTGGGTCATTAAGAGCCCATTGCACTGGCAGCAGTCCAAGTCAGGAAAAGACCCAAAGCACTCTACAAGACTGCTGGTAGCATTAATTTTATTTACCACCCTGTCAGTCTATGGGTCATCAACAATTTCATACCAATTCCCACATCACTGATGGAAATGTTGATCATCACCAGTCCTCTCACACATCCCCGCAGACCCCATTTAATTAGGATTCACTATCAACGATGCCAAGACTTGTCAGTGAATTCAAGAGTCGCTGAAGAGACCTCCTGTCCCCTGATGTTCTTTCATCATAAACCATAAAGCAGATTAGGGAACTCTGCATGTACTACATTTAGTAAGTGCTCTACAGCCATTGCAGAGCACTGGTGTTCTGGAGGACGTTCTCATCTTTAGAAAGGAAGGGGGACTGATTCAGGCTCTCATGCAATCAGTGCCTAACAGCTGCCTTGAATACATTAGAGCAATAAACTTATTTCTACCAATCAATCCATTTCCAAAAACCAAAAGCATCTACCTTCAGCAGAATTTGGTTTTCATGGTTCATTTTTAAGTAATGCCAGACAGAGACAGGAATAACTGATACCTTTCAGCAGGATCAGCTCAAATTGACTCAAGGCAAAGCAATGACCAACCAGCTCCCTTTTCTCTCATTCTCTGTAGAGCTGCCCTTTCCCAATTTGCTGGAGACTTCCTACCAGCCAAGGTCCTCTCAGCCACCTCTCCCAATATTTCTTTGGGTTTTTTCTACTCTACTAGAGGTTAATTTCACAACTTCATCCACTCTATATAAATCAGGCATCCGTGAGGTATTTTGTGTGTCATGTATGGTGCAACAGCCTCACACTTTACTTCCTCAAACTCCCCATGAAATATTTATTCTTTTTTTTCTGTACCTGTCTTGGAAGGTGAAATAACTGATGACCCTACACTCCTACTGAAATTTTGAGTATTTTGAGAAATTTCTTCTTGCCTTCTTATATTCATACTGCTTTCCCCAACTTGTTTGTTGTACCAACATCAACCTGCCACTTTATTCATCAGTGTCATACAACTTTTTAAATTACCTCCTAGGTTCATGACATCTTAGCAGATATTATATCTTTTATATGCTCTATAATATATTTTTGCCAATTGCCACAAAATTCTCAGTCACAGATAATTTTACTCAGTTCCAAATATCTTCCCTCCCCTTCCCCCTCCCTTCTGTCTTCCCTCTTCAAGAAACCCGTTTCCTATCCGGCAGGAGTTAAATGTTCCAAAGCTGAGCTGAGATTCATAAGAAACTCAGATTTGAGAGGCACCTACAGGAATCCTGTGTGTCACAGACAGCCCATGAACAGTCATTCCTTTCGGTGGCAGAAACAATTTCTTGCTCTTATACCTTTTAAAAGGTTTCTAGCTGTAGGTAACTGTCAAACATACTCCTCATCTCATCAGTCTTATTTAGTTCAACCTGCAACAGCCAGCAGGGAGCAGACAAGAGGCTACTGGCAGGAGAGAAGGCAGACATGATCCTTGCAAAGCCCTTTTTATCTGTAGATCACAGTACCATCATCCTTCTGTAATTTAAGGGGCAACTTGCTCAGTGGAACAAATGCCCCAGGGCAGAGCACAGGCCTTTCATGGCAGAGCCAGTTTGTGCACAGTCTCTGCTGCCTTAATTTGCAAATGCCACTACAGCCTCACAAGTGCCTTGTGATGCACGCTAGTCCTTGGGTCTAAGGGGAAAAACAGGTATCAAGTTAATAGTGCCACCACAAAAACTGCAGAGGAACAGGAATGCAAGATACTCGTTCTTGGTCCCAGAATCAGAAAAGATAAAAAAAAAAAAAAAAGCACAAAGTCAAAAATAGCTCTTTTCAGCTCCCTCCCCCAAAAGCACTTAGGTTTAGTTACTGCATTCAAACAGCAGCCCTTTAATCAAGGAGTCCTACTTATTCATGAGGGGAACTGTAGCTAGACAAACCTTTCAAACACTAGTTCTGCCATCTGGCAGCAGCACTGAGACTTGTTCCCAGACACACACAGAGTGCTGTTAATTGCCCTCACGTGGAATTCCAAGGCACTGCAATTGTTCTGGCATTTAAAACCTCCATGGGCTCCAGATGTGGATTTTATTTGTGTCTTTGTGGAGAAAAAGGTACTACTAATTACCAAATGTTGCATGTCCCCCTCCCAATACTTTTTATTTTGCTCTCCCCAGCTATTTCTGTTGCCTCTACAGCACCAACAGCAAAAAAAGCAGATCGTGTAGGCCCACCTTAAAGAATTCATACCAGGGAAGAAGGCATGTCACATTTTTCTTGATTTCCATGCCCCTGTGGATTTGATTCTCTGAGCAGCTGCCCAGTGGGGAAGAAAGATGAACTGGGGGATTTCTTTGTTCGCTTTTCTTTTTTTAAATTAATTTCTAATCATAATGGAAAGGTCACAGACATAACCTCTCTACCGAAAGTGGCAACTTTACATTCCTGAAGTGATACATGTAAGGAAAAAGGGGAATAAATGTATTTGAAGAGACTTACATTTTGCTTCAGACAGATTCTGGTTAGGTGACCAGACCAGCATGCCGAGATTTTCTCTCTCCTGACTTCTCCTTGCAAGTTTGGCTTAAGAGAAAACAGATACAAACCAAGTTACAGAGAAAGTAATTTCAAATGCAAAATGGATACAAAAGAGACTTATCACACATCTGCAGCTTTTAATCAAGATACAAAACCCATCCACAGAGTTAAAACCTCATCTTCCCATTCCGACCTGAGGCTTTTCCTTGTTTCTTCAATGCATCACCCTCTATATAACATGACAGATACCGCACACTCACTCTTTCCTGCAGCATACGTTAGATCTAAATTAAAAGTTAATTAATGTTTCTCTTCCAGCATACTTGATTATTTTTCTTCCAGCCATCGTTAAATGAAAAAGGGAGGAGCTAGGCTCAGGCAGCAGGCTCCAAGCCCTGGACATCATGAGACTATTCTGTGCAGCCACAGAATCACAGAACATGCTGAGCTGCAAGGGATCCACAAGGATCATTGAGGCCCTGCACACGACCACCCCCAAGGGTCACACCATGTGCCCAGAAGTATTATCCAAACACTTCTTGAACTCTGTCAGGCTTGGTGCTGTGGCCACTTCCCTGGGGAGCCTGTTCCCGTGCCCAACCACCCTCTGGGTAAAGAACCTCTTTCTCAGATCCAACCTAAACCTCCCCTGACTTAACTTCAGGCTGTTCCCTCAGGTCACTGATCACCACAGAGAAGAGATCAGTGCCTGCCCCTCCTCTTCTCATCACAAGGAAATTGTAGGCTGCAGTGAGGTCTCCCCTCAGCTTCCTCTTCTCCAGGTTGAACAGACCAAGTGACCTCAGCCCCTCCCCTCATACAGCTTCCCCTCAAGGCCCTGCACCATCTTCACTGCCCTCCTTTGGACAGTCTCTAATAACTTTATATCTTTCTTATATTGTGGTGACCAAAACTGCATGAACACTTCAGGGCACACACATGCACAAACCTCTCAGACCTCACTTCTGAGTACCTCCCGCCCTGCCCCAGCAGCCCTCCTGTGCCTCCATCCCCCATACAGTCAGGAATGCCCACCAAGGCGACACTGAGTCCCCCCAAGTCAGAATGGTCCTCTTCTGAACTACTCCAGAGGAACCTGTGTGCACTCACACCCACACCGCACAAACACACCCACACTCAGAAAGCAAGTCTGCTTTTTAGCCAGCTTAACATCTGGTTGACATGAGAGCTCTAAAAGTCTCAATCCACAGCTGCATAGTTACAAAAAGCAAGCTCAAACTAAGGTACGTTTCACGAGTGAGCTCTTCTGAATCTGCTGATGTTTGGTCACAAGCAGTCAAAAAGAGGAGGAGGAGGAAGAAGAGGATGTGAAGAGAAAGAAACTTGCTCTGTTGAGTCAGCACAGCCAGCTCAACCACCCGCCCTAGCAGGGAGAAACCTGCAGGTCTTGTTATGAATGAGTGCCTACAGTAGTACCTCCACTACAAAACATCACATAACGCTCAAGTTTTATGCAATATTTCAACACAATTTTCTCTGCACTGTGCAATTAGGCATATAACCACCACTTCATGATGCATTAAAACAGGTCAGAAAAGACCTAGTAACACAAAATTACATTACAGTGCTACAAACAGTCATGGCTTGACTACTGTTTTTAACCTGAAATCTGCTCAACTAAGAACAGTCGCGGTTTAGATGACAATAATATTTTAACATTAAATTTAAAGTACAAATAGCATGTACTAAAACCAACCAGCTGTCAGAAACCTATTTACAGTGAACTAACAGGTTTTTTCATGACAAACACCATGATTATCTTTCGCACAGTTTGTTAGTTTTTTTTAAATACAAGATATTTTTCAGGCTTTGCACGTTCATTACTTTCTACACTAGGCAAAAGAAGGAGTGAGACAAGAACCTCTGGTGGAAAGAGATGGGAGGTGGACATCAGGTCTGTACACAGAACAAAAAGGGTGTCTGAAATTAAAATTACAAGTCCTGAAACACTGGGCATTAAATTTTACTTTCTCTTTCATTTCATGTCTCAGTCAGGAATGTAAAGAGAGGCAACCTTAAACCTCCTCTTTTGTCAGACTTTGCTCCTCACTCTCCCTATCCAGAATGGCCTGTCCTCCTAGAGTCTAGCATAGGGTTCAAAGCACAGAAAGGTAAAAAGTCTTTCTCCTCACTTAGGACTGCACTGAAAAGCAAATTCTCATTCCCTAAAAACACTCTAAGACAGAAATGATCAGTCAGGTCTACAGGAATTTAAACACTTTCCACCCAAATACCAATGCCCCTCCAGTAACCCACTGCAGCTCACTCAGGAGCCTGATGCCCAAACTCTGCCAGGAGGTGTAACATTAGGCAATGTCAGCCAGGCTTAACCAGAGTCTCACTCGCTGAACTGGGAAACCCACTTAACTCAGGAAAAGGAAGAAGTTTTTTCTCCTAGTTTCACAGGGTGAGCCTCCTCTCCTCTCTGACAGTCAGGCACACGTCCCAGCCAGGCTGTCGCTGTCAGGAGCAGAGCGCCGCTAACTCAGCTCACCCACAGTAAGATGGGTGAAGTTTCACCTCCCACGGTTAAAACCCCAAGTTACGCTTTGAGGTACTTCAGAGGGAGTGCCACAGCCTTCCTGGCTGTGACCTGCAGCCAGCCCTGGGAGGTGACAACCAGTGCAGGAACTGCAGGACCTCACGGCACTCGTGGGGTTGGTGAAATGTGTTCCTTGTCTTCCATCTCAGTTCTCCAGTGTGCATCCAGGACCTCCCCTTGCAAAGAAAATGCCTTGGGTTAGGAGCTGCCTCCTTCCAGCCAAACATCCCCTCCCTGGGCCTCATACCCAGAATGAGTAGATGCCAGGCTTCATGTCACCCTCAGGACCCCCTTCTGCCCAGCTCTCACAGCCCAGCTTCTTCCTCTCTGCCTCCCTCCAGCCCCTTGGCAGCAACAACCAGCCAAGTTATGCTGTACTTGCGAATGGGTGTGAAGCAGCACCTCTAGTATCCTCAAAACGTTATCTCCTGCTGTCTGCCAAGTCCAATGTTGACCCAATCGTAAATACATACAGCATAAGCACTCTTCCTACATGATGTACCAAGGAAAAACTTTATAGCTTGCTCAGAATTTGGAAGCACATTGAAATGATTGCTTCAGAGCAACAGCCATGAGAGCAGAAGATGGGCCTTAGAGCAGAGTGGCTGTTACATCCCTTTCCTGCACCATTCCAAGCACAGCTGCAAGGCTCACCATCACAGGGGAATTCCTTCCCCTTACCCCTGTTTCTGGACAAAGAATACCAGGGTGAATACTGACACTCTGCACTTCACTGACAAAGCTAAAATGATACTTCGATTTAATCTGTTATATATTTCATATAAAAACAGACACAACATGGGAAATGGTTGGTCTTTTTTTAGGGGAACAGATCAATTTAGGTTCAATGGGATTTGCTTGTTTAGCAACTGCAGTTAAATCAGTACAACCTGGTTTAAAGAAGAGCAACCAGTGTTTAGAGAAGCTGTACACTGGCAAACAAGATGACCTGACATTTCAGGTAATCCTGCACTTTCATCTAGGCTACCCACCAGATATTTGTAACATCTCTGCCACAGCCATTAGTTCCTATCACAGCTGTTGTGGGGGCAAACACTCTATTCACTTTCCCAATGCCAGCTTTTCCATTTGTCCCAAGTCTGTCAGGACTCACAGACACTTCATCCCCGAGAGAAAGACCTTCTGCTACAAGTAGCACCCCCTAAATTTTGTTTCGCTGTCAGACTTCACATGGGATGCAAACTCCCACTGCTCCTACCCAAACAGAAAAGTGCAGCCCCAACCAGGCACAGTATCATGTTGCTTTTTCCACAGCAGTTCCCATCCCTTTCTCTTCTCTCACCTCTAGAATATACATCTACTCCACAGACTATACACTAAAACACAGGAGAGAATCAATTCAGCTTGAAACTCACTTTGTGAAGAAAATGCTATTTTTTTACAGTGGTTTACTGCAAAAGCCCAAACAGTTCTACTGTGGAAGAAAGGAGAGGTGAGGCAGGGCAGAATATCCATATATCAGCAACATTCTAAAAGTTGTGGGTTTTTTTTTTTTTTTCTTCCCCCTGAAGCTGTGAGGACACATCTCAACAGCAGTGTGCAGAAATACGTTCACTTGCACAGGAGAGAAACAACACCACCACTGAAGATCCTATCACTTTTGCCCATAGGCCAAGGCTCTCTATCCCTGGGGGCTCCGTGAGCTAAGGGACAGGGCCTGGCATGTGCAAACCAGCATCTTGTAGGATGTGAAACCCTGATCCACAGCAGCCAAGGCTCTTCCCCAACTTTTGGAAAGCTGTTACAAGATTGCCCCACAGAAAAACAAGAGTGAGGTTCAACCAGCAGAAGCAGTCAGTTCAGACACCAAGCGACATTAGGTTGATTTAAAAAAAAAAAAAAAAAAAAAAAAAAAAAAAAAAAAAAAAAAAAAAAAAAAAAAAAAAAAAAAAAAAAAAAAAGAAAGAAAAACAGTATCTTGTGTCTTTAAAATATGTGCTTTCCCTGCTGTGAAGGTTACTACTTGGGGCAGTCTCATACTCTCTAGTATCTATCTGTCATATTTTCACTTGCATACACAAAGACGTCAGTCCTGCTCTCCCACTACCACCCACAAAGTTTAAAGCCTCAGGGGTAAATCCACCTCAGACCCCACACCTGAGCAATCTCAGCTCACAAAGGAAAAGAACAAAGTGAAAGAAAAATGATTTTTTGTCAATACCAAAAAAAGAAACCCCACAAAATCCCCAATCAAAAAAACCCAAATCCAGAATCAAAACTCTTCAAATCTACTCCCTCCCAGAGCCAAACTCCTCTGCTGAATTTAGTCCAAATTAGGGAGCAGATGGTCAGCTCTGCCAGGACACTCTGCAGAAACAGAGGAGAAAGGCGGAACTTTCCAGTTGCTTGACAGAAACTTCTTAAAGGACACCAAGCCCTAAATACCCTTGCAAGTCCCTTGATGTGTCTATTAACTGAAACCCTGGGTCTAGACTCCCTTCCTACACCAAGAAATACTCATTTTATCTCCTCACATCCTCAGCATTCTTCTGCAGATATTGTAACTTCATATTTTCTTTTAGGCAAACCAAAGTTGCACCAGTGCTGGAATGAGGACTGTATTAAGAAGCTCAGTGTTGAACATGCCACAGAGTTTGTCATCATGAATAATGTGGACATGAAACCACAGATCTCTGCTCTGGCTCTCGCCAGAACATTGCAAGAGAGCCAAGACATGCGCACGTGCCCTGCAGTCTCCTCGGCTACTGCACTCAGTAGCGCTGCTGCAAATGGACCACAGAGCAGGGCTGGAGGAAACAAGGCTGCTTCTCTCCCCACCTCCCCTGGGTGCTGTGAAAACAGGACACCCAACAGGGAAAGGGAAATGGCCTCGTCTCCAAACAGAAACTGCCAAAGGACACCATGCCGCACACATCAAGTCCCTCCTACAGGTCAGAGAGTATCCTCCCCATCCTTCTGACCCCTCCCCTATTTCAAATTACCCATGGAGCAACTGGCATCAGTACAGAAGGAAACTTGTGCCCGGCAGTAATACCACTCCCTTCATCCCACCTGAATCTCCTTTTGGAGATGAACTACAAGCCTCTGAAGAGCTGTGTCAAAAGGCCAAAGGGTGAAGCTTGCATCTCACAGCTTGAATCCACCCTCACCACTTCTGAAGGGAAAGGAGATCCTGCTCAGCCAGCATTTCTCTGCCCTCCTGACACATTCCCTGCCTCTCCTC
>NW_020955591.1:1136660-1172750 GCF_003031625.1 Empidonax traillii | reverse complement strand
ATCCCACCTGAATCTCCTTTTGGAGATGAACTACAAGCCTCTGAAGAGCTGTGTCAAAAGGCCAAAGGGTGAAGCTTGCATCTCACAGCTTGAATCCACCCTCACCACTTCTGAAGGGAAAGGAGATCCTGCTCAGCCAGCATTTCTCTGCCCTCCTGACACATTCCCTGCCTCTCCTCCTCCTTTCCTATGTTGACTCTGGCATTTATCCCTCCAAGCCAAGCACAATCACTAAAAGTAACCTGGCAAAATATGAAGCAAACTGCATTTTCCCCAGTTATTAAATCAAATCAGCTGAAAGGGTGAGCAGGGAGTGGCAGACCCATGTGGGCTGGGGGCTCTGCCTTCACCCACACAATGGTTCAGCAGCACCACTACAAAAGAAAAGGTGGGAGGTTTTTTCCCCTTCCACCACCACCACCATCATCTACCTGACAAACCAAAGCAGGGGATCTACCTGAGCTTTAAAAAAAACCCAAAACTTAATCCAACAAAAAGCCACCAGGTACACCTGACTTTTAACTCAACACCAATTCCTAGTTTTCCAGCACATATCCTGGAGAGACAAGGAAGGAGACAAGGAAGAGACAAGGAGGGAGAGTAAGGAAGCAGGGACAGCCAGGACACCTCCCTCAGTCACAGCACCAGTTTGGACTGCCTTAAGGACCACTGGTGGAACAGAGACCACACGCAGAGAGCGTGCAGGAAGGCAGAGCCTGTCAGCAAGCAGGAGCACAGCGCTGCCCAGCTCCAGCCTGACCCATCACATTTTATTTTCCTTCTCCAAGTTAAAGAAGAAACATGCCAGAATAAACTCAGTGGGAGCTGAGGCCTCTCAAAGAGCCACCAGTCACTCTGTTGTCTGTTATTTTGCTTCTGTGCAAGGCACTGGTGCCAGCTCCCACTTGAGTTCCTGCACTTGAGGGACCTGCTCCATCTCACAGCTCTCCCTGAGGAAGCTGCATGATCCAGCCACAGCTGTGAGCTATGCAAATGCTTTGTGCTTGCTTTTGACACCTGTACTGACCCCTCTGAGAGATAATCCTCCTCTCCTGCACATGCCAAGACACACTTTTCTCCACCCTGCCCAAGTCGGAGTGAGGCTCTGCCGAGAGACCTCCAGCATTTTCCATTCTCCATCCTTTCAATAATCTCTGATGTTTCTGCTGTTTGCACAAGGCATTGCAGAGCTATTGAAACCCTCTGGATTTCAAAGCAAAGCACACGTACACATGACTATGTGAGAGCACTGCAACACACACTACAAAGAGTGGGACCCAGCTGCTAGTAAGATCCTTCTGTTATTTAGAATAGGCAAAAAGTAACTCAGAAAAGTAGGTACACTGTCAGGTGTACCTTGATACAGATACATGCTTCTGTACCTTCTCTGGAAAGCAAACAAGAACCTTAAATCAAAGTTTAAAAAGCACTTGCCATAGAATTACAGGGAATTCTTCAGGTACTGATCTTTTGCAAAACAACAGGTAAGAAAAGATTTCCAGATCTGAACAATGTCTTTCAAAAAGTTAATAAGGTTTATACAACAGCAACTGAAATCCCCAAGGTACACTATGGCAAGGTTTCCACCTACAAAAGCTACTGCTTTACTAATAGAACTTGACAATCTCCCTTTCATTTTTAAATCACACATTGCAGGTTTAAAAAGAAAGAGTAAGAAACATCTCTACTTTTTAGTATGTAACCCTGAGCGCTATATACAATATGCATTGCATAATATCCAAAGGTGAATAGGTGTGTGTTTTTTGTTTAGGAAGAGCTGGAGCTGCCATATAACAACTTAGATGTTGAATGCTTCTTAAAGCAGTTTCGGACCAAGTCTAAATGTATTTACTTCTAATGAAGTGAGATTAAACAAGTACTTCCATTCCTAACCCTGCATTTTTTTTAATCAGTGCAGACCTTAAATTCATTGCATAGGGTGAAATCCCCTGTTTACTGTACCCATGATGATTATTAAACAAAATAAGACAAGGGAGGTGCAGGCTCCCACAGTATAAAAAACTCTCACGGGTTCACTGTTATTACTCAGGCTCACGGTGTAATTGTAAATGCACAGCTGTGATACAATAGCACACCACCTATGTGGCACAAGAGAATTCAAACATAATTGAGAGTCAGAAGAAAAGCTTTTTTCACCTTCCTTCCCCACTGCTGGCACTGATGTCCCAAGCAGTAACTCAAAGACATTTGAAGAACTTTGCTGCTCATCTCCACTTCCTTCTGCATGTGACTTCTCCCTGAGTCAGCAGATAATGCTTGTGATCCCCTTTCATTCGTGTTTTCCAAGGACTGCCTAGTTATAGCAGCTGGTACCTCACAGAAATACCATCTTTGTACACACTATAGCAGCATTAAATGCAGCAGAACATTTTAGACTGGAATACTGAAAGCTGAGGAACATTTTTTAATTAAAAAGTTTAAATTAAGCAGTAGTTAGCTCTTCCTATACATGACTACACCCAGGCAGCACTATAATCTATATGCAAATAAAGTTCTGAGGGCATTTTTGTATCTGCCTAGGGAAACAAAGCTGACTATTTGGGTTTCTGTACAGAGCAGCACCACTGGAAATGCAGGCTGAAGGGCCCTATCGCCTCAAAATAACTGTAGGCACTGTGATACAAAACCCCACAGTACGACACATTACAACAGTGTGCAAAATATTGCTTTAAAAATTACCCAGTTAAAGATTAATCATCCAGTAGTGATTACAAAGGTCACTCTGCAGTGATAAAAATTATTACCATTAGAAGAACTGAAAGAGAAAACAAGAAAAAGCATAGATAGCAATACAGTTGCCTTTTCTTTAAAGTAATCAGGTTCAATCCCACCCTAAGTTTGAACTTAATGCCTTTGTATTCTTTTTAAACTTTTTAGGAACACATCTGATCCAAGATGCCCTCCCATTTTCAGCGCTAACAGCAACACAAAAGCTGTGGCCTACATTTTGCCCATAGCCCAGGCCAGAGCAAACAATAAAGCCAGAACAGATGTTGAGGCCTCGCCTTGTATTTTTTTTTTCCCCTGAATAATAGGAGTCTGCTCATTCTCTCCTGCAAGCAGGTGGCACCAATGTGCAGCCATAGATGAGGTCTGAATAACTATACGAACAAACAGCCTTTCAATATACACTCTAAGTGTGTAAAATCTTCTACACACATGCAATTCCAACCGGAGCTCTTCAGCGAGTTCTGCATACACAAGCCCCGAGATCCACACATGAGCGGGAAATACATTACCATATCAGAAACATGACTGTACCCCCACACTCGCTCAGCATGGAGCAGCACACCTCTGCTAATCACAATGGGCTTTTGTCTAGACAGGGCTCGGGTTTTGTACTGAAATGTGAAAAGGCTGGAGTAAAAAAGAGAGAGCTAAGTACAAAATTAAGATGAGAAAATGCACTTTTGATCAAGATTTTACCAGAGATCCCTTGCAAACCTTTCTAAAACACTATCTACTTGTTTTTTAAAGGAGGAGGGCTGGTAACTACACCACAATCCTGAATGCACACCCAGAGAGCAGGCAACCAGAACAAAGCCAGAACATGCAGTGCACGCGTTGGGTTGGACCGACAAGGCTCACCCACCCTCCCAAGCACACTTCTCCCACCTCCACATCCCAGAGAGCATCCCTGGCCTCCCCAACTGTGCTTCACAGCCACACCAGCTTTAAAGCTCCATCGGGGGCCTGGGATGGGACTGGACCCATTCCACCCCACTAATCAGTACCAACAAAAGCAAACACCACACTCGGGGGTCTCAGGGGCCACACACACCCTATGGATACCACTCCATAAACCACGGCTGCCACACTGGGACCCACATCCTGCCAGTAACCTTGGGAACCCCTGCACCTTTCAATCCCCCCCCCCCCAAAAAAAAAAAAAAAAAAAATCAATGCAGGACCTTCACAGAGCCACACACAGTGAACTATTTTAAAGTTTGCTAAAAATAGGTAAATGTATGCAGTCAGTTCTGAGAGCCAAGCTACAAAAAGCAAACTACTGTTGGTTTCTGTTCAGACTCCCTGAGCACTGCCCCAGTAAGACACTTCCTTCCTTCTTTCCCTCCACGCTATTTCCACTTTCATTCAAGTGACCAAGAAGTCACACAGACATGCCTACATGTGTGCAAGGAAGATCCACATACAGAATTTCACAAAAGAAACAACAATAACACCACACAGTTCCCCCTCAAGTGCCAGGTCCCGTGCTGCTGACAAATATCCAGACGCTGCCAAATCTATTTGAAGCCAAACAGCCTACTGATGAGGAAGCAAAGATAAGCGAACATATCCTCTCTTTCCATCACAGACCTTGATTCTGCTGCCTCCCCTGATCTTTGACAATCAGCAACTCCTACATGCACAGCTCCACATTCATACAGTCTCCCATTTCTTTACTAAGCCAGCCCTCCGCTCTTCCCACCCATTGAAAGGGGTTCTCTGTTGTGTTCCCTATAGAACAAGTGCAGCTGCTTGGGCCCAGTCCTGCCCATTATTCACAGGCAGCACTTAAGAATAACAAGACCAGGACCAGCAGAGAGACTTCCTGAGCCTGGTACTGTATCTGCATCATTGGATTTAATGGCTCTTCATGGGAGAAGGGAATAAAAAAAAAAAAATCCATCAAATAGTCTAATCCTTTTTGAACCCATTTGTAATTTTGGCATCTACAATATCCTGTGGCAGAGTGCTTCAATTTAATTATATGTTTGTTGTTTGAAGGAGAACAAAGAAAGCCCATGCACACACTCCCTTTTCTGCTCTGAAGCTGCTACCCAGCCATTTCATTTGGTGGCCCCATTTCCTGCCTTACGAGAAGCAGAGAATCAGTGTGCCCTGTTCACCTCCTCCAGGTCTCTTGCTGTTTTACAGATCTTCCACTACACCCCTCTCGGTCATCTGCTTCCCAAGCTTAACAGTCTGGGGTTTTCTGCTTCTCCTTCATATGGAGATGGGAAATAAGAATAGTTCTTGTACTTTATCTAGCTATCTTACAGCTCTGAGCAGCATGTAAGCACAGAGGAGGGACGAGAATGGGGCACAACCAGAACTGTACGCGGTGTTCGAATAGAGGGTTCGCCAGAGGGTTTATAAAACATGCCATAATGAGGTTCTGTTTTGTTCTCGGATGCTTTCATAACAGCTTTTAACAATACACTTGCCTTTTCATTATTACCCTTGAGTTGATGAAAAAAATCACTATGACTCCCCAAGATCTTTACCTGGAAAGGCAACACCTAATTTAGAGACCACTACTGTACACATACAGTTAAGAGCTGTTCCACCCCCTCAATATTAGCATGTAACAAGTGTCATCTGTCACAAGACTGAATGGGTTGCCCATTCCCTCCATTCTGCACATGTCTGCACCCTCCTTGAAGCCCCCCCTCCTCCCATTCACATATTGTCTTTTACTGACAAAAGGACAATCCAGCTGTTAATAGTAAAAATTAGGTGAGAAACAAAAATAATAAGGTATGTAATTTGAAATGGGGAATACACAAGTGTTGCTTAAATTGGAAAGTGACAAGTGCACAGTGACTCCTCTCCAACCCACAGCTGCAGGACACTTCTGGTTTCCCCGGGCTTCTTCCCCCAGGAGAAGTGACACAAGGAACAATAACCCAACACAGGGTTCTCAGGCCTTGCAGCTTCCCCTATTCCCTTTCCTGTTAAATGGCAATGCTGCTTAGACCACCCATCCAAGTAGTTCTTACTCCTCAGCTCCAGCCACCCTTCTCCATTCCCTGGCAACCCAAAAAAGCAGCATTCTACTTATCTTTCCCACACACTAAATACCAGCTGGCCTGTTTCTATTGCCCAATGCAAGAAGAAAGAAAAAAAGATCAGTGTCAAGTGTTCAGTAACCAGAGATTACTTTTTGATATTTTTAGCAACACCTCTTCCCTTCCCACCCATCAAAAGTTCACAACAGCATCCTTTTGAAATAGCTTAAACTGACTAGTAGAAGTAACAAGTGCCTAGAAAGCATCAGTGACATAAAATGTAGATTCTCAGTTAACAAAGAATAACTGGTTTATTTTTTCCATCATGCTTCAAAACCCCTTGCCAACAGATAGTCAAGAACAAATCTGACTAACTAGAACTCAGTCTCAAAAGAGTATGAGGATGTGGGCACTTCTCCTCACCCCACATCTCAGGAGATCAGAATAATAAAATAAGAACCAGCTATGCTCCATGGATTACCAACTAAGGCTGTTGGACAAATGCGTTCCTGCTTGGCAAGACTGTACTGTGAGGGCGTGGAGACAGGACACACAGGTGACCCCATTCAGACAAGCCCACTCAAAAGGTCAAGTGAGAGAGAAATTCTATGTTACTCTACTCTTGCAATACCAAATCATTTTACAGTCAAATGAATCAATCGAGCAGTCAGCTCACAAAGAGTATAGGTTTGTCACTTCATTATTGTTCCTTAAAACCTGGCTCAAACACCAACACTTTTCAAGGCCACAAACAGAAAAGACCATCATATAACAGTGGTAGATACATCTCCCAAACCCAGCTGGGTGCTTTAAATATGCTAGACATCCAAGGAAGGTACCACTGTGGCACCCCCCTGCTGGAGGTAGTGCCCTCCAAGATCAGCAGAATCAAGCCCTGCCAATATGCCCAGGCGAGGCCTCATCTCCATGCTGAAGCCACCTAAACTAACCCGGCCACTTCTACCCAAAGCTGGTTTCACAGAGGTTACAAGAATGGCCTGGCTGGCAGAGACTGCAGCCTCTGAAAAGCGGGCACAACTTCCTCTCCCGACGCAGCCATCTCCAGAAGCAGACACCTGTCCTCAAGCCAACGCGAGCGCTCAAGAAGCTTATATATCAAATCCCACCCAGCACTGAGTCATGCACCGATGTGGTGTGCAACTGCAATCAACAGGCTGCGAGCATGCCCAGTTTAACCCACACAAATCCGACTTCTAAACGTCTGCGACAGTTGCATATCCTCCTCTCACCCCCATCCATGACAGTCTTCCAGGTCCTTATCCTCACAGCACCCCTACCAGCAGATGAGAGCTTTTATCAACACACACACGCAAAGCTCTGACTTCCAGGCTTGCAGGGGTTGAGTGAGGTTTCCTGGGTCCCATGCTAGAGCCCTAACTGTGGGTCATCCTTCCTCATCATCCCACTCTGAGAAATGCTGAAATCAAATAGGAAACCATAAATAACACATTTCTAATATTTCAAATCAGATCTTCAAAACTCCGTCTGCTTCCAGTTCTCCTTGGAGATGACTGGTGCATTCATTATCTCACAAATTCCCCAAGGTACAGATAGTCCCTCTCTCCTTCTGTCTGCACAGGGCCCGGCTCAACAGGGTGCTGTAAGGATAATATTCATACCCAAAAACACAAAGTCAGATTTAACATGCCCTTCCTTGAAATGCAGGCAGTTCCTGGATCACAATTTTCTGACAGATTTCACAAGTTAGTTTGTTTTTTTCCCCATTTCTGCCAAACTCAGAGGCACAGTAAGGACTATATTTAAAATGCAGCTAACAATCACAGCAAATCTTAACAGTTTGATTTTAACATTCAACTTTTACTACAAGACTATCCAAAAACAAGTTATCTGGTTTCTCTCCTTCTCCTACCTTCAAAGAATCTCAGAACTCGTTTGTCTTGCATCTACATTAACAGTTTCAGAGCAAAAACGCAGTATGATAACTACAAGAGAGGCTTAACAATTCATCACTGCTGCACACCAAGCACTGCCCTGAACTCATTCTGCTCTGCTGTTCTGCCCATATTGCCACTTCACGCTGAACATAACTGACCCTAAAAGATGCCAAGCCCTGGAGAGACAGGTTCTTGGCAATAAGCAGCACCAAGTACACTTGCAGCCCCGAGGAACAAAACAGGGGCAGAGCCCTGCAAAGACGCTGGATTTTCCTGAGCTGCCTCTGCTTTCGGACTACAAACGCTCTTTCTGCAGTGCCAGCATTTGCATACCACAGCATATTTACAAAGAAATCAATCGGGACACAAGCCCAGAGGTGAACACGGAGAAGAGGCCGGTAGCACTTGGGGCACCCCGCAGAAAAGCTCGTAGCTTTCTGCTCAGATGCTTCAGGGAAAAGCAAACCGGTTACGACGTATCCACGTCTGGCGCACGATTCCCTTCCCCACCCCGCTTAACAAAGAGGACAGAAGTTTGCAGGCGCAGGGCCTTGCAGGCTCTCAAACGCAACCACCACGTGGCGAGCATCAGGAGCAGAGCTCACACAAAGAGCCGAGAAGTGGCAGGAGACGGGGAAGAGGGCTGGGGAAGCCGCGGCAGCCAAGAGACGGGGGAAGGGGAGACCCAGCCTTGTTCCCCAGCCATCGCCACGAGGAAGCAAGCACAAAGGGGACAGCGAGACTGAGCAGATAAGGAGAAGCCAGCCGAATGCCAGCCTGGCAGTGCAGATAAACAAACGGAGGAGCCAAGACCCTGCTGGAAGGAGAAGAGGGTGGTTTGGAAGAGAGCTGAGGGAGGAACCCGGCTTGGCACTGCCCCGGGAGGGCAAGGAGGAGCCGTTTCCCGGCGAGGCAGAGGAGGGCAGTTCGCACAGCACTTACCTGCCCCGTAGCACGTCCCCTCTCGCTGCACCCCTGCGGCACAGCCCTCCTCACACACACACAGAGCTACAAAATTAACTTAATTTTACTGTGTTCAGGGCCATTAGTCTTTCCAATTTGAAGAGTAAAATCCTATTCAGCACATAAATGCCTTTTTATTGAGGCTGAAAACTCTTCTGTTTTCTCCAATTTGGGGGGCAGGAGAAATATCTTTCAGGCAAAATTCATGCTCAGGACAAATCATCCCCTCTCTCCTTTCCTTCCAAAAACTATCATCGTCGTAAAAGCAACCAGAGCGTTCCTGGGTGTGCTAAAAGCCCAGAGGTCTTGTTTTCCCTTCTGACAAATTATAAAATGGTAAAAAAAAATGCAGTGGCCATCCCCTGGCAGCTGTTTGATTGGAATACAGATGTGCCTCCTTGCACATCAACTGTGATGCCCCACACTGCTCTGGACAAATTCAAAACTTCATAAAAGCCATGAGCAGCTCTACACATGGTACCATAGTGAGCTCCAGACACCTGAAGAGGCGCTAAGCAATTGTCCCTGTCCTCCTACATCCAGTGCTACCACCTTGGCCACTCTGGAGCACTGTCTCCATACTATCACCTCCTGACCATCAGTGACCCAAAGCAGTGTCTGGTTCTGCCACCAGGTTGCTTCAACTCCCAACCTCAGCTCCCCAGCTTGTGCAGAAGTGCTTAATGGGGTTTTTACACATCCATACAGCAGTTTTATAAAAAGCGCAGCAACAAGAACAAGGCAGCAAGAGAAACAAAACACACAGGGACATAAAGAGGACAGAGAGCCTCAGGGGAGGGACAGTATTTAGAAGAGCAGAGTTATTAGAGACTGAGAAGATAAACCATGCTAAGGTTGCTGGGGCTTCAAAGGCAGGGAGGAAAGATGTGCAGAGGATCTTGGAGAACACAACAGCCTTACAGGTGCATATACGGGCTGGAGCAGAGAAAAGCTGAGACATACTGGCACCAGAGAAGACAGTAGACTGTCAAAGAAAACTAGAAGGCAAGACAGACCAGAAAATCCTTATCATTTACCTGTAGCGAGGGGCTCTGGCAAGCATTTTGAGACACTTGTATCTTCCTCAGCAGAAAAACTGTGTATCCTCTTCACTTCTATCCTGGCCTGAATTTCCTCTACAACTTTCCCAGCACAATGTATTGCATTTGCTGAAAGACAACCATTTTCCCTGACAACTGAATTTTCAAAGGCTGCTATTTCAATAAAAGTTTGCTACTTTAAGGAATAGACTACAAGACTGGTACCATGAAGCAGAGAGTACCAGCCACTTGTTCTTAATGCAACTGAGCTCTGATCTGCAACAGGGTACTGCTGCAACTCTATGAATTTGGAAGTCTTGAATCTTCTGTTCTGTGCCACCACTCAAATACAAATTGCTAAGAGTCCAGTTATATCTATGTGGAAAGGAAAGAACAAGTGTCAAAATAATTCAGGGTACATAGCCTCCACAGGCTTCTCTTCTTGTCTTCCTTCTTCCTCAGAAAATCCCTCAGCCTCACCTCCCCCCTTGCACACACAGCCCCTCGGCAAGAGCTTTGCACACATTAAACCAATACTTGTTAGCATGGCCAGGGACCCTGCTGAGAGCCTCAGCTCCCTTAAGACAGCTCCGATTGGTCTGACTTTCTAATGATAAAGCTATTTGTAGTCAGATATTCATGATGCTGGCAGTGCTTCTTGGTATAATTACTAATACCTAGATTGAATATATAACAGCAAAGGAGGGAGAGCCAACAGCCTGTAAAAGATACCAAGCTTCACTTAAAAACACTCAAGAGTAAATCAGCTTCACTGAACAAGACAGCTAAAGCTCTTTTCCTATGGCAGATTTCTGCAGAATGCATTTACAATGCAGAACAACAAGAACATCTTACTCTCCTCATTCCTAAGATCCCACCCAAGCAATGCCCACAGAAGGCACTGGCTGGCTGAACTGGGCCCAAATGCAAGACTCCAAGCTCACTCTTGTCAAGACATCCCACATCTCCACTTGCAGAGCCCTGTGTGAGGGCATCCAGCTGCAGCACTGACACGCTCACCCTCCCACACCTCCACTGTCCTGCAACAGCTGTGGCAGCTTCCTGAAGGAGCAGTGGACATGTGCTGCTGTGCGAGACACAGAAGCAGCAGGGAAATGAGACTCCTTGATGCCCAAGACAAATCCCTTCTTCACTGTCATTCAGCAGAAATACAGTCCAAGCTTTTTCAACAGCTGAAGGCTGGATCTTCACACCCAGGTATTTTTTCTGGTATAGCCAGCATAAGCTACAAACACCAGCTCTTCTGCTCCAGCAAAGCCTGAACACCAGCAATGCTTTCAAGACTTTGGCAGAAGGCAGGGAGACAGAACCATCCCTGAAAAGTCCCAAGAAATTTGGTATATTCTTTTCTTTAAGGTCATGACTATGACAGGTACCAGCATTGTGCCCAGGCTGGTAAGGCACATGCTACATCAACTCACATGGCCTCCAGAAAAAGTCATAACAACCGTCTTAGACCTGTAGCCACCTTCAGCGCAGTACCTACGACTGCCAAGCTACTGACTGCATGGCCTTACTTGTTTCCCTGTCCCCACACAGGAGGAAGCTGCTTATGAGATTCCTTAAAAGACCTCTTTCTCATAGCAGTGTTCCAGATCCACTGCCAGCTGTTCCAGACTTCCAGAACAAGACAATCCCATTGCATCTGACATTGTCCTGAACTAGAGGCATCAGCTTACATGAAGAAGAGTTTAGATGACTGCTGCTGCTGAGTTTGGTCTAAACCTGCAGAATCCCCTCCAAAAGCCTCCATTTCTCCCTCTCTCCCCCCCCCCCTCCCTCCCTGAACACAACAGTTCAACTACACAGGTTGAACAGGTTCACCAAAAGAAAGGATCAGTCCAAGAACAGTCCAATAACAAGTTCCAGAACCCTGGCATGTCCCCTGACAACCTCAGCATCTCCTTATGCAACTGCCCAGTCAGTATGCAGAAGAGTCACATGAGACTAGCACAGATGCTGGGAGAGCAGGTTTTAAGTTATTCCTGCACAAGAAAAAGGAGTGACTATTAAGCAATGCCCAATAAGATTCATTGGCTCTATCTGTCTGAGAATCCTTGTTCCCTTGACTATAGCAGTACACCAAGAAAACAGTACTCCCTCTACACAGTTTTTTTAAATATCTGTGCTGTCTCCAGCAGAGAACTCTGCAGCAATTTCTAGGAAAGATGACACCAGAGCACCACAGTTTCCACATCTCTGGCTTACTGCCCTTGGACAGTTCTTTTTGTGCAGAGTCGGTAAGGCTGAAAACTGGTTTCCGTCTGGCACTGGTTGGTGATGCAATCAACCTCCCTCCCTCAGCCTAACGAGAGCAAAGCCCTGCTAAAGATCGCACCCAGTCCTACAGGAACAAAGTAACTGTACCTTTCTCCCAAAGCCCCACTTTGCTGGGTTGATATTACTGGAAAACTAAAGCTTTCACAATGAGCTCTCACAACGAGCTCCTAAGGCTGCTTTTTGATCCCTAAACCTCAATGTCACATGGCAGCAGGTCAGCTACTGCCCTGCAGCTTACACTGTGTGTGAGGCAAGGGCATCGTGCCTTTGCTCTTGCTGCCCCCCTGCACGAAGAAATTTGCCCTGTAGGAGCAGGAGAGAGACAATAGGGACAGGAAACACATCAGGCATTGGTGCGTAGAAACAAAATGTAAGCTTTTGACTCTTACAGCCACGTCCTGACAGAAGAATCGTGCCGAGTGGATCCCCCCACAAGCCGTATGCACACATGCTGGGTGGTCAGTCACTGTTCCCTTGGTAAGTTTATGATTGATCATGTCCAACTTTGCCCTGTGACACTGGGTACCTTCCTAAACAGAGCTTTCAGTTCAAATCTATCAGCCAAGGACATGCTAACAACACCGCTAGGAAAGCGGATTTTTGTGCTTTCAGAAGCACTTCCTCTGCTGTTCCTACAGAACCATCAATTTTGGCCACTAGAAACCATGACACAAGGGGAAAAAATACCTTCTTTTTTTTATATAAATAGAAGCAGCAATTATCATCCCTGGGTTTGCCATTAAGCTATCCTAACAATCTCTTTCCAGGCTTCTTGGCTCTTCTGTATAAAACTCACTTGAAACCATCGCACAACCCTACCACTTCTGCCATTGTTCAAAAAACATGGCGAGATTCCCTTGATCCACCCATTTCTTTTGTTTGGGTGATTTCAGTATCATTCTTAGCACTGCCACTAAAAATAACATTTGTGAATTGGAAGAAGAACTTCCCTAGCCATCGAAATCCTGGTAGAACAAGGTACACGTGCAGAGGATAGAGGGAAAGGTTCATTCCATGTCCCACCTTGTTACATCCTAATGTAAAGACAATCAGTCTTGTTCACCTCATGCATCATCCGGAGGTGTAATGTTTCCTGAAGTTTTGAAACATGGGGAGTGAAAACTACTTTTTTCTTTCTACCTTTCCCAGAAGTTTTCAAAGAAGTCAGCTGTAGGAACTTGGAACTTCATTTCCTCATCTAGGAATGAGAAATATGTCATGCTTAATTGAGTTAGCTCATAAATTTCTACCAGGTATGCTTTCAAATAAAGTTCTTTAATACAGGGTACATTTATCACCATTCGGAAGTGAAACTAGAACATCACAGCACACTACAGTAGTAAGTGTATTTCTGTTGGTTGCTGTATCTCTAAAATGAGACAAAGGAGGGAGGAAAAGTGTCAGAAATAGGAAATATCAATATTGTTAACTCAAACAGAAGGTTAAATATCCTGGGGGCTCTGAAATGGTATGTAAATAAAGACCTAGTGTCATAATGCAAACGTAAAGAAACAAATACAACATCCCAGTCTACATAAAAGTGTCCTTCATTGTGACATGAAAACAGCAAGGACAAAAAGTAAATCTGATTCCATGTTATCACTAATTAAATTCATATGTACCAATTTTCTTTTTTTAAATGAAGCAAACATTCAAATTCATTAGTGAAAGAAAACATTCAGAATAACTTAATTGCAGCAGTCATCTCCATTTAAAGCTTTTCATTTTTAAAACTAAATATATCTGAAGAATAGCTCTTCTGATTTTTCCACACTAGACTTGGGGAGGAGAAAGTGGATTCTGAGAGCTAACGACTTACCCTTTTCCTATCAAGTGCTTACACTGAGTACATTGCATCCATGACTTTTCCAAAGAGATTAAGAGTTATTTCATGTACTGAATCTTGACCTAGAGAACTATCTGGCCTTCATGAAACACAACGCTATCATCCATGAACCAGCCCTAGGTATCATTTACTTCTAATTATGTGGATATGTGCTAGTCTGACCTTCTGACTTTGAGCCCGGAGTTTGCAAGACACCCATAAAACCACTTTATTCATTTATTAAAACAAACAAAAAACCCGAGGGTATTATTTTCTTCTTATAGACCTAAAAGATCTGATCCTTGGAATGGGACTCCATGCATTTCATTACTGATTCATGAAGACCTTACCCTGCTGAGTTGCTTTGCAGCCAGCAGTCCCATGTTTTCTCCTCTCAAGCACTGCTACAAAAGCTTAGATCGCCTGCTAGAATGCTTATGGACTGCAGTTTTGGAGAAAAATACTTTATAAAAATGGATTTATTTCTGACTACCACAGGAAGTGACTGAACGTGGAACAGGGATGCTATTGGAAAGCCATGTTTTGTTCCCCGAAGCAGAAGTAACTCATTTTACCTCAATGCCTCAGTTTGCTCTTGCCTTCAGCACACAGCGATATTCAGCACTTTGCAGACATGTACACAGAGGGATAGAACTTCTGAAGGCCATGATCAGGACAGCGTTCCACACTCCATGGCAAAAAGAATTGCTGCACACACAGGAGCCAGGCAAGGCCTGACGACGGGGGAATTTTTACCATACTGTCTGTGGTTCAAAGTGAGAAGACCACAGAAAGCCAATTCAAGTTACCTCCTGCTGGCCATAGCATCCATCACACCCAAGGAATGAATCCCCCAGCGTTAACAGCTCACCAACACAGGCAGATCGCTGTATCTGCTGAAGAACAACTTCCACAGCAGATTGAACTACAAAAATGTCTTTTCTGAGGAGAAAGGAGAAAAAAGCCCAAGAAAAGTGGAGTCCTACAGGAGAGCACTTTGCAGTCACACCCCCAATTATGTCCTAACTTTTCCAGTGCTCCAGAAGTTGCACATCCAGTTTCAGTGCTAATGAGAGCAGACACCAGTGTCAGGCCAGTTACCTGGGCAAGTCTCTTGGTAGCTTTATCCCTTTTGCTTCAGATACAGGCCTTTCCAGGAACCTAAATATCAGAGAGCTCCATAAAACGGTTCCTGGCCTGAAGTGGCAAAGCAAGAGCAAAAACATTTCACTCCAGCAGGACAAAGAAAAGGTGTCCTTGAGCTCATGGGCCTCAGAATGAAGTCTAATAGGATATGAGATGCCTTGCCTACCTAGAAAATCTGCAACTTCCCAAGTACCATTTAAGGTTTCAAAAGATCCCTTTCTAAATAGGAGACCCCACTGGGAAAGAGAAGAAAGGAAGGGGAAAGCAAGCTAATAAGAAGTGAGTAGACTTCCTCTGTAAGGGTTATAAAGCCTTAACCACAGCAGATTAAATTTACACCCTAGCTCAGCTCATACAGGAAAAGCTTTTTAGTTATAGACAAAGAGTAAGGCAGAACCCTGTGCAGATCTGAAGCCAGAAATGTGCTACACAGCTTAAGCTTTACTTAAAACAAACTATTAAGAGAATATAGCAGAATGATGATACCCATATACCTGAGTTATCAACAGGAGTTCCTGACATTATATCCAGGAATCTCACTGCAGAGTGCAGTTAACAAACCTACAGCTGCTACCCTAGGAAGGGGCAGTCATGACATAACTCAAAGCTCTGCACTGATAGGGAAGTTCACTGAGCAATTATCAGTGAAAAAGGAGTTGCACCACATCATGCCCACTGCTGCAGTGGACGGAGGTTGCTCCATGGTTATACTGGCATGAGTGTATCAATTCAGCAGCAGAACTTCACTAGGAAAGCAAAATACCCTGGGCCCATCTGATGAGCTCCTCAGAGGCTGCTGAACTAAAACTTTTCCTACAGTCAGGTTAAGACAGATCTCAACCTTCAGGGTGAGTCCAAGGATTCTCTGACATTCTGCAATGTCTTCACATACAGTACCTTTATAGGGAATATTGCCAAAATTCTATAGAAGGACAAAGCAGGACCAACCCCACTCTCCCTCAAATCCCATGTTTCTCCATAATGAAACTTGATAGGTTATTACATACTAAGAGAAAGTCTAGCCCTAGCTCAGGATGACTGATGCCAATAAAAAGGAATTTTAACTCTGTTTGGTGAAGTGTTGGATGGAAAAAAAAAATCATCAGACTGAACCACCCAGTTATTTACAGCATTGCAGACTTCCTGTTTTGATGCAAGTCAGCAAGATCTTCTGGAAAACCCAGGAACAAAGAACAGTAGTTAAGGAGGATAAGTTAGTTACAGAGAAGCTAATGATCTGTCTCTGTTAAGACTTCAGAACAGAGGAAACTGCATCTATGCCCATCTTTTTCTAGCAGTATTTCAAAGACTAATGCACAGGAAAATGAAGTAATAAGTTAATGAACTAGAAAGAAAAGCAAGCTACTAGTCATACATAGCCTTTGCAGTTTCTCCCCTGCTTCCCCAGTCCATCCTTCCTTATGTGCCATGTCAATTCATTCTAACCAGGCACTGCAGTACCAAGTGCAGAACACCTTTGGGAGGCAGGTGGGCAGAAGTGATTCTGAGAAGTTCAGAACAGCAAGTCTTACCTCAGCACCAAGTGGACTGCCTGAAAAAGATCACCGGAGACAGCTATTAAAACAAAAAGCTAAACAAAAGAAGGTAAGACATTTAGGATCTAGGAATCTTTTTGTTCTTATTGTAAAAGCTCCTAGAGTACTAAAAAATATTTTAACATACTGTTAACCTTTAATCAAGTCTCTTGCCAAATTACAATTGTGGAGAGTCACAGGTGATAGGATAAGACAATACTGTGGATTAAAACCAACTACAAAAAAATGATAGGAGGAAAAAAAACAAACCAATTTTTTCATATGATACATTTGGGAAGAGGATAAATGAAAATACAAGGCCCAGCCTACAGTCCTCCAACCCACAGGGACTTGGTTCCACTGACCTAGCTGGGCTCTAGTTTATGGCATTTGCACTCTGAAGTTCATGGATTCACTCCATAGCAGTAAAGTACAAAAGCATCCCCAGAGCATTCCCAGGACATATCCTGCTACACTGGCAGAGATGTGCTTTGTACAGTTATACCAAATCATCTCCCAGCAAGTTCTGCTGTGGAAGGATGAGGTTTGCTGGTCACACAGCACCTACATCAGGGATTTCTGCCTGCCAGCAGCTGACCCACATCTCTGTCTCAAAGATGAACTAACAGCGGATCCCATCATCACAAGCCTGCACACAGCCAATAATTCCAAGTTTATATTTAAAGCTGTAATTGATGAAGCCGTGAGGAAAGAGCTTTGCATAGCGACAGAGCCAGCCTGCAAGCTCTTGATCAGAGCCGGTCACGGTGCACTTAGGAACGATGGGCCTCAAAGACTGCTCTCAAAATACCCTCAACATTGCTCTGCACTCCCCTGCAAGCAGCTCTACAGCAGAACATGGTGCTGCACACCTCTTTCTTCCAAGACCCTGGACCAATCACTGAGAAAGATCATTCATTTTAAAGCATGAAATTTCACAAAGCTGAGAAGACACAGGCAGCAGGCAGCCAGGCCTCCAGCAACTGCTCCTGCATGCAGAGGCTCCATCCGGGTTCCTTTGCACGTCCTGCGCCAAGCAGGGACCAAGCCAGCACGACGCACTTCAGACTCACTTCTTAGCCCACCAGAGTGTTCACACTCTGACAACTCAAAAGCAAGTTTCCAGGAATAAGTAGTGGGGAATTTTGTCGCGGGATGGATGGATGATTTGTGTCAGCACGGTAAACATACCCTGCAGAAAGTTTTATAATAACCAAGGCAGAGCTACAGACCAATTTGTCTGAGACAGAAAATGTTCTGCATAGCTAGTAATACACCTTACAGAAATACATTTTCAAGACCCCTGCGTGCACACTAGCAGTGTTTAAGCCAGTGTTTGTTTCATCCTTTTCATTGCAAGCCATTCCCACAAGGTGCTGATTAGGACATGTTTGGCTGCAAGATCCAGGAGAAGCTCTTCTAGCTACTCTGACCTCTTGCCCTCTTTCTTGGCTCACCTGTGTGTCCATCTGTCATAACACACATGTCAAACTACAGCCTGATGTACTTGATCATAGCCTTGGACCAGCTCCTGCTTGTCCATGTCACAATAGCATCTCTTCATGGTAAAGTAGGTCACCAGGAGGCCTTGAACCCTGAGAGGGGCCTCAAATTATGCCTCCACATCAGAGAAAAAAGAGCTTATTCCCCTCAGGACACCCTAAGGCTCCATTATAACTGAGCCCAGGAAGATAATTTCACTATCCAATAGACTGTGGTTTTCACAGACCACAGCAAACATATTTAGGACCTGCTTTTAATCTCTCCCTTTCATGAGCCAACTGAACACGAGTTCTGTTAAGACTTCCAAATAACAGGCATGTTGTACAGACACACCTTGCACAGAGCGGGCTGGAACAAACCTGAGCTCCACTACCAAGGACTTTGAGAGATGTGGCAGACACTCTGCACCCTCTGGCTACCTTGCATATGGCAGAGTGACAAATGCTGTGGTGCCTCTGTACACCAGCTGTCCTCTCGTCACTTAGCAGGGCATAGTTCTGTACTTGTCATTTAATAAAGATTTTGAATTCATTTCCTTTTTTACACCATCATGGGGAAAATCAGCATAGCTCAGAGGCAGAAGACAATGAATGGTGTGACTGATGCAGAGGGTGTTTATTTAAGCAGTTAGAGAGAAGTCTGGAAGAACCGATGCTTCTACTAGCATCACTTGACATTCTCTTCTCCAGCTTTTGCAGTAGATGAGGCCTCTGAGCCCCAGAAATTCTGGGCTTCAGGCACTTGCTTAAATCCAGCATGTGGGAGCACACTGCCTCAAGAGTTTTTCCCTACTTTCTCTGGTATCTTGTATTCCCCTCACAGATTTTCAGGGTATAGGCCTCCAGATTCTCAGAAATCTTTCATTGAAATAGTCACATTTTAAAAAAGCATGAAAGAGAAACTGCCAAGAAACACTTTCCAAACCCTTTGTGTAAGGGGTAAGAGGGTTTCTCCTGAGCCAATGAAATCCCCCTGCTCCAGGGCTGTGGCTCTTCTGTCATGCCAGGCTTCACCCACAGAAGTGACACTCAGAAGGAGTGACAAAGCCAAAGCAGTCAGAGCAGAAAACTCCCTAACTCCAGCGTTCCCTGGGAGCAGCTTTTCTTCCATGAGCAAGCAAGAGAGGCATCACCATGAACTAGAAAGTTAAGGTAACACAGAGAAATGTGCCATTACATGAGCAGTACTGGACAGCCCAGAAAATCCTCCAGTCTCTCATTGTTCCATCACAGGCACAGGGAAGGAGTTAAAGCTTTGAGACACATCAAGGCTATTCATATGGCACAGAACAGGTCTGGCACAACAGAGTCTAACCCCAACATACATTTATTTACTATATATTTCTCTTCCTTCCAAGCAGCCTGAAAGGAAAATGTGTAAATTTAGCTTCTGCCTTCCCTGTTAGAGACATCTCTCCCTCCCCACCAGTGTACAAATGCAGGCTCCTCCCTGAGATAGCCAGGCAAGCTGAGCACTGGCTGCACCTGCTTTGCAGTGAAGCCAGAGGAAGCACACTGTCTCCACAAGGAATTCACAGTGGAATAGTTAATGCACCTTAGTTACCCTGCAGCCAGAAACACTTTTGACTTTTGGGAGACAGATTAAAAAGGAAAATTTCTTCCTGTTCTACCTCCAGAACGTGAATCAGTCTGTTGCGGTCAGACCAGACTTCAGATGCATCAATTCTGTTAATACGACAGACCACAAACACTGACATCTTCTCTTCCCATCTTGTCACCAAATCAGACGGGGAATTCCAGCCCTGCCTCACAAAGCACTGACTCTTCTCAGGCTGCTGGTTCCTTCTCTGATGTTTCTGGATTCACGCACATTTGTCCACTCCACTCTCATTCCCATCCTAAACAACACAGGGAGCTTTAACATAAACCAGAGAAAGCTAAAAGGTTCAGCGTTCTGCCCAAGGTCACACTGGAAGTCAAGCAATGGGTTTCCTATGGTGAAACACCTGTCACAGTCTACACCAAGTGGAAATGATTCTCACGTGTCAGGATTTTAGGTGACTTTTTTTAATGAAACCAAACTCTTTCTGGAGTCTTCTCCCTGTCACCACCTCTTACCTTCAGAGTTCTCTGCTGCAGGGCAGATCACCCTAAACCAAGCTTACCTTCCCTTATTAGGGGGAGACGTGTCTGTTCCCCCATTTGAAATATCAACTGGAGGATTCTTTTTCAAAACAAGGTTTGAGGCCACTGGGCCAAAAGGAGGAGGAAAGGGAAGAAATATCACCACATTATCTGCATACAAAGCTGGCTCACCTCCTGACTGGTTTCTCATTCGTTCAAGTCCAGCCTCCACTGTGCAAAGAGAGGTGACCCAGCTAGGGGCGAACAGAATAGGAAACTTAAGAACTTGATGAGGCCTTAGCTATGGAGAACATAAATGCAGTTTACAAGTGCTAAATACTCATCTTACTGCCTGGATTAACTGTGCACTGGAAAGTCTGTCCTGAACAGGAACAGTTTCTACTTTTCCTGTGGCACACAAATGTCCCAAGCTCCTCTAAGTAAGTACTTACTTTCGTAAGTACCAAGAGCCACAAATGCTGCAGGCAATAACATGCATTTTGCCCAGTACCAGCACTCGTACTCTTACAGTCCAAATGACTGAAAGAGGGGAACAAGTTATTTTATTTCCCTTGACACTGCCTGCCCCTTGTTACTACGCATCCAAACCCTGGAAGGAACCTATCAGTCAGCTTCCAGTGGTCAGATATGCCCCTGAGAGCCTTCAGAGGCTCGTGTCAAATCCCAGCATACTGTGTGCTCTTTCCCCCATCACTGCCAATTAGTCAGACATCTACACAGAAGGGCCATTTTTGGTGTGCTGATAGCTTCCCCCTTCCAGTTCATTCCAGGGTCTGTCCACGATCATTACTTCATTCCCTCAGTCTCTTCACTAACACTCCAGCTGTGCTTGGCCCCACCCAGAGACTATTTATTTATGGCTATTTGGAGGCAGTATTGCCACCACCTTCCCTCAGTGCTAGCCCATTCTTCTACTCCACTCAGTTAATCTTACAACGTAAGTTAAATGGCCACTTAAACATCTGCTTTGGCAAGAAGAGCTTTGTCATCCTACAGCTGTGTGACACGACAGGATGTAACTGTACTGTGAGCCAAGTACAACAGGGATCTCGTGCCTATATAACGATGGCACCAGCACAAAGTGCCTGCTCTTACGGAACAGGGTCCTGGGCATGCCTGACCAAATTCAGCACCAGAGTAACCACCTGCTACAGCAAGGACACCCCAATGGCAGAAGAGGGTCCTGTTCTGAAGATGTGGCACAGAGCAGTGCAAGAGTGGCTACAATACTGCTTGTTTCTCACAGGGGGGAGGTCCAGCTGTTGCACGGCACAAGGAACAGGAATTGGCATGACCCACAATATCCGAGTTAGACAATGCCCATCCCAGCCTCAGAGAGGTCTAGGAATGCAGGTAGTAATGACATTTCCACCTCTGAAAAAGATATGGTGTTTTGTGTTGCTCAGGGATGAAGGGAGGAGTCTGGAAAGAAGGGGGGTTAAAAGTGGAAAGAGAGAAAGCCTTAAGGGTCCCTTAACTCTAACAAGAATTTATCCAAGAATTTATATGGAATAAAACACAGAGACAGAAGAACAAGACCTGTACTGTAAAACTCAAGACTGAATAGAAGTAACAAGACTTTAGAAGACCCACTCAGAGTTGAATTCAGACTCCAGACCCTGCAAAGCATGTCTTTCAACCGCACTCAGATAAGCATTGTGCCAAGAGCCATCCTGCATGGTGACTTACAGCGTTTGGCTCTTCCTGCATCTGGCTCAGGCACATTCCCCAGAGCCAGCAGTTCATTAGGCTCGCTCACTTCCAGCAGCCTGCTACAGTCCAGGTAATCATACACGAGGTCCCCGTGCCCCAAGAGCAGTGCAAAGAGACGCTGCCTGGCTTCAAAGGGCAGGCAGGACAACCAACAGCAGAGCAAAATACACCGACAGGTCGGCAGAAACGCACGCTCGCAATCCCACACACACCTTCATCGCAGGTTATGGCGAGCAAGTCATTAGCTCCATGGTGACTAAGCCCAGCACAGCAGGGCCAAGTAAATAGGGCTGTGGGGGCACCACACTTTGCTGATGGTCACAGGAAATCACAAGTGGCAGCCACAACAGCAGGGGCCAAACACAAGGTGCATCCCACTATGTAACAGGCAAACTTCCCACAACTTCCAGGCAAACTGCTTACGGGAAGGGTAGAACAAAAGTCACAGCGAAGAAGAGTTTAAGCTGAATGGCCTGAGCAGCTGCAGGTCTGGCAGAGGGCATGAGAGCAGTGAAAGCCACAGCTCTCCTTCCCCAGGAGGAAGGAGAGGAAGGACAGGCCTGCTCTGGCTCTCCCATCACCGGGCACTCTGCATATCCGCCCAGGATGCCAGAGCAGTACCCAGCCATGTGTGTAAGCCTCTAACACAGACAAGGACAGCTGCTGTGGGCAGGAGCAGCAGCTCAGCTCAAAGCGGATACGTCAGGCCTTCAGACTCAGCAGCCTTTGGCTAGTTCAATACTGTCATGAATGTAGTTTCCCTTCCATCACTACCTGGCTGTCTCCTGATCTCAGGAATTCGATTCAAGACCCTATTCTCCAAAGTGTAGGAAGAGAGGATTTGCACTCACCTGAACTAGCAACCATATGTTTAATTCATCGAATGACAAAACAACAGAAAGAATAGCCAAGTATCTTTGGAAAGGGCACTAAAAGCATGAGATTTTTTTTTTTGTTAAAATTTTGCCCACTGCCACTCTCTAGATGTTCTTAGTTGGTTTTTTTCCTATTCCCCACCTCCCATCTAAGACACTTAGCTTCCAGCTCTGCTGACCTCACAAGTCCTTCTCACATCATTCTTGAATCTTCACTGATTTCTCTCTCCTTACAGTTGCCCTCCAAGACTACAGTCTTGCCAAAATGCAGAAGATAAAACACATTCTTGTTGTCAAGTCAGCTTGTCCTTTTAACATATGGCACACAGAGCTTTGTTTCATCTTAAACTCAAAGCAACGAAGTCTAGCAGCCAGCTCTCATTACTGTATTGCAGAAGGAGAAATTTTAGGCTCATTAGAAAATAGCATATTAAGATTTCTGTGTTAGATTCATGAACACTGGAAGCTACTTAAAAAAAAAAAAAAATCAAAGGCAACAGAAAGGCATATTTCATACAGCCTGAAAGCAATTCTGCCATTTGTTTTAAGCTTTTCAGTAACATAACATGGCCTTTGAGTTAACATTTCATTTCACACCACTTTAGAAATATATGACTGCTCTGTGACTGTTCTGCTCCTGTGGACATTTTTGTTGGAAAAAGTAATTCTGGATATGTATGTTCTCTAGTTAGTGCTCACTGATTCCCTAAAACAAAGGGCAAAAAACCCAAAGGCATCAGAAGATGCTTCTAATTACTTTTACACTACTGGTAAGAATCAGATATTTACTCCCTACTGCATGACTCCATGTGTCAGGTACTGCACAACTCACCAAGAAATTCTCTTTCAAACTGCCTTAAAAAATGCTTTTGTATTTTGACCACATTCTCCACCAAGCCCATACAATATTTATTAACCAAACAGGGAGAAAATCATATGCAACACAATAGTTCTGTTGAAATTCATTACAATTGTCATTCCCTAAACCTTCCAGGTACTTTCTGAAAACATTCCCTTCTCCCCATTCCCATGAGATGCACAGATTGATGAGATATACTTCTGCTAAGGAAACTCCACAGGTAAGCCTTACTCAGGTCTTGGCTGTAGCTCCACTAAGTCAGGAAAGTGAATTTTAGTTAGAATTATTATGCCCAGAGAGATACGGAAAGATGGATTTCTTCTGAAGGCAGTATCCCGTATCAAATTCGTTTCCACCTAGAGTGCAGCTACTTAGAACATTTTGTTCAAACTGAAAAATTTCCAGCCCTTTGATTACAAAGGCAACCTGCCAAGTAAGAGTATAAAATTAGCACATTAGTGCAGTAGTGTCTTCCTTAGTTTGGATGCAGCATCAGTGCCTCAACTGCATGCCACAGTTTTACAGAGGTAAAACTAATCTAAGTCTAACTAGATTCAGTCTTTTCTACCCCAGAGGCTCAGAATAACTTGTACAGCATTGAAACACAGGTACTAAGCCAAATTCTGTCTACTGATAAAAGAGTAAGACCAGAGTAGCAGTAAGAGAAGGAAGGCAACCCTAGCACACAAGGAAAGCCCCGCTGCAACAGCCAACAAACACCACAGCACGGGAGCAGCACCCAACCATTTTATCCCTTCCTGCTACAGGGTGTGTTGTGGCACAGATGCTTGTGGCAAGTGCCAAGTCCATTTTTCAAGCCCTGGTTATAACTGCTTCTGACTCTAGAAACGTAAGTTATTTTTAAAATGCATCATCAAAAAAGGTTAAATACAACCTTTCTCCTTTTATTTTCATATTTGATAAACATTTCAGCAGGCATCTATCCAACTTAAGCAAGCTCTGGGTGTGCACCTGCTCCAAGCTTTGTCCCAGCCCTGGCAGTATGAATTAAATCCAGTGCCTGTATTAGTACAGGCACTACATAGTCACTGGAAAGGTTTTTCCTACCTATCTCTCTCAGAGGCCCCATTGCATCTCCTCCCACCCCTTTGCCCAGCAGACACTGAAATCATTTCTGCACCCAGTGGTTTCCTTCTCTCAAGCTGAAATAAAAAAGGACACGCTGCTGCTGCAGAGGTATTGCTGCGGGCAACACAGCAGCCCCAGTGGAGTGAGAGATAACCAGACAGGGCAGCATTCCACCAAACTGAGCTGGAGACTTGGTTCCAAGAGAAGCCTGGTATCTGCTCTGAGAGCCTCTTTCAAAAGGGCTCAGGCAAGAGGGCACAAAACAGTCCCCTTCCCAGCAAGCTTCAGAGCAATAAGGACTGCTTCCAAACCTAATTCCCCAACATCTCATTTATTTGTTTTCATGATCTCTAACAATATTTTTATGTGAGGTTTAAGAAGTTCTGTCTTTATTTCTCCTCCCTCCTTCAAAATAACTTCAGCAAGGTGAGTACAATAGAAAACATCAATTTGCCTGAAGTAACGGCTCACACACACACACTTTAAACAGCTTCAGCATTTATAAGGGTCTTCTCAGTTGACATCCATCCTTTCAAAACAGTAGCAGCCAGTCTCAGATCATCACACAAAGTCAGTGCTGCCATCTCCACAGTGGAGCAGCACATGGATGTTCCTCGGTCACTAGCTTCACCAGAGCAAACTGCAAGACCTCCCAACTCCAATCACTTTTGCTTCTCCTCCAGTAGAAAAAATCGGTTTTCTCCCAAATCTACAAATACACTCCTAAACCTTTGCCAATTTTCAGCCTGCTGGCAGGACGGCTGGATTTGTGCCTGCCCTGTTTGCACCACAAGGACTGCACCTGACCTATGTGGAGGACAGCTCGCTGTTTCACTTGAAACTGCCCAAGAAAAGAAATTGATCCCATGTACTCACAATCTTGGGGAGAATATCATCTTAAGAACCAAACCAGCAGGACTGAAAACCCACCCAAAATACAGAAGGAGCTAGAACACAATGCAGCAGTTTCCCAGAGAGCAAACCCACTTCTCAGAGCCAGTACACACAGGAGGGAACAATTTGCCAAGCAACTCAGCTCTTGGGCTGAAATCCAGAGGACAGCTCTGAAAAATCATCCCTTTGCCACCAAGTTCCCACCAGCAAGCCTCTCTCCCAAGTTATTCAATACTTGCATAAAGCCTTACAGAGGAAGAGAGCTGATGAGAACTTCAGATGAGATCCAGCTGTACCCTCCCAGCTCCCCTCAGCACACACAACCATAAGCCCAAGACTAGAAAACAGAAAAGCTCTTCAGAGCACTTGAGTGTCCTCACTGCATCAAAACTCACTGCTCGCAGATTTAAGTCAGCCAGCAACCTCAAGGTTTGCTTTATTCACAAATCAGGCAAGGAGACCTCCCCTCTCTCCTGTCCAAATTCACAGGACAGGCTTCAGAGCTACTCTGGGCAACTCAGCCTTAGTGCCCACCAGGCAGGGGCCAGCTAGAGGTTCCAGACAAGCGCCCAGTCTGCTCCCAGTGCAGCCCTGGCTGCAGGAAAGATCAGCTCTCATCTTTCTCACACATCTGTTTGCTCACAGCAGCAACAGGTCAGAAGAGTAACACTACTGTCCAGAGAGACAGATGCTTTATCAGCTAAAGTGGGAAGCATGTGCTCCTACAAGAGCAAGCAGCACCTTGAAGCTTCCACGGGAGAAGCTGAGGCAGAAATTTTTCAGTGATGAAAAAATAAAACCTTAAGGAGCCTGAAAAAACAAAAACATCACTGCTATATAAATGGTTGAAAAGCAAGCTGACACCATGCAGAGAGAGGCATGAAAGTTGTAGAAGAGGCTAAGGGACAGAGTCCTGCTACATTTTTCCCCTCTTTTAGTGCATAATTGTAACAAAGTAAAAGTCATGACCACTTTCTTCCAACCTGAGAGAGAACTTGCAACAACAACTACAATGAAGCTCAGATACAAGTGTCTCTCCTGGAAGGACAAAGTAGCAGAAAAGAGGGGTCATGAGCACAGAAATCCAAGCAGGCCTGGGTTAGTAAGAGGGTGGACAGATAGGATATAAAAGCTGTACCAAAACTCTAATGAAAGTGGGAGAACCACAAATAGCAACTTAGTAAACAAAAAAAAAGGCTGAGCCACACTCCAGAAAGCAATCTTTTCTTATAAGAGTCGACTACAAAAACATTTGGGGCAAACCCAGCAAGTAGGCTCTCCCCAGAAGTTAGTAATTTTTGCAAGGACAAACAGGGACAACTGCAGTTTGTTAGGCTGGTCAGAGGGAAAAGGGATATCAGTGAGGCAAGGTGCAAAGAGAAAACAACTTCAAAGCAATTTCTGTGGGAGGTTAAATTAGGTAAGAGTGTATTTTGCTTAGAAAGAAAAAGAGCAGGTGGTAATTGGGAGCATCTCTATAAATGGCTTTATTCCAACAGGAATGACAGTTACTGCACAGCAAATGTTTATAAAATAAAAAAGATCCGTTTAAACGAGTGGCCAGAGCATAACTAATTACTGCTGTGATACAGGAAGCCAACAGCTGCAGGGACAAAGGCAGGCTGGAGCTCAGCCCTCAAGAAGCATACAGGGCCCATCACTCCCTTAAAGTTTGGGTCTCCAATTCCCTTCAGGCCCCTATAATTTGCCATACATCCTTTGTCAGGCATCGACAACAAAAACAACATGAGGGAGTGGGCTACCTTCATTTCTTGAGCACCTAGTGCCAAAACCCAAGCTTGGGACAAAGTGAATTATCGACAAGCTAAAAGGTCTACCCCAGTCCATCCAGCACATGCCAGCAGCCACACCAACAGTATGCAAAAGCAGTGCAAGTTTCGAAGGTGTTTACCTTGCCTTAATCATAATTTTAAGCTTTTACAGCCAGAGTTTAGAAGCGATCTTGTGATATTTTAAGCCCATGACCTTTGTTTAGAGGGTATGTCACTTTGAGCAGTATCTATTTTAATGCAGGCTAAAACTTTTAGACTATCTGAGTGGCACAACGGTTTAGCATTGGGGGGCACATCACTTTACTTCGCAGCACTTGGTTTTTTAGAAAGGGCAACATCAAAACCTACCTGCTGAAAAACTCCCATCCCTCCCCCCCAACCACCACGTACTGATGATTCAGATGTGCAGGAGGGGTTTGTCTCAAGGTTGGCTGGTGTGAGGGGGCACGTTTGGGGCTGGTTTCATTCTGCCAGCCTGAAGACAAAGATGCAGAATTTGAGGTGAGCCAAGCTGTCTTCCCCCACATGAGGTACAATATCTAGAGTGGGGTTTTTTTGTTGTTGTTAAGCCTACTTAATCCACACATTGAGCTGGGTCTGCCTAGCAACAAGTTAGTTTTAAACTTGTATCATCCTACTTGTGTTCCCATGGCTACTGTCATGAACGGTGTGGTGGCAGCTGCACAAATCAGCACAAGGGTCCCAGGAGGGACATCTTTAAGATTCCCAGACAGAAAACAATACTGAGAAAGTACAAACGCTACACCTGGTATGCCTGCCTGCCTTTACAGCCCTTACTCCTCCCAAAAGCACCCACACCAGCTCCCTCAGAAGGATGGAGGGATGTCAGCCATAGAAATAGACATGCACGCTGGTATGTACTGATCATTTTACGCTCTTTGGAACAAAAAAGCTTGGGTTACAGATGCGGCACTTTTAGCTTCTCACACAGCTGTTAGCAACCTAAATGCAGAACCACACATGGCCCCAGCCATCAGTGCCAGATATATGGGGCCTTAAGCTCTCAACAAAGGGTGGGGAGCAGCTGAAAAATCCACCCCACCCCACCCCACCCCCCCGCCCCGTTCCCATTCACACCTGGCCAAAACTCAAACCAATGTTACTGATGATAACAGAGGGATGAGTTTACACACCCAAAGAAGGTGGGAACTCAGAAGCAACAGAGAAAACTCCACATTTCAATGCAAGCTGCAAGTAAAAAGTTGCTTCAAAAGCAATGCTCTAATGTAGACCGTAGCTTCCTAGTCCTGCCACTTCAGTTCTTCTAGAGGGAAGGCCATTTCCTACTCAAGAGAGGTTTTTCTTAGTCTTTACTCATGCCCAAACCCCCTGTGTAACTAGAATTTCTCTGTGCCCTCCCCAGGGACCAGTTAAGACGGGAGGGCAGGCATCCTACCCCTGCATGCATGCCTTGTCTATGCGTATCCCTTAGGGATTTCTGCACCCAGAAGCCACAACTACGATTACACATTTGTTACATTGTGCTTTCACACTGGGGTAATAAAGCCTAGAAGGACACCAATTCAAGGTCACGTACATTAATAATTATTTTTAATACCAAACTTTCAAATCAAAGTCTCTGTATGAACTCAAGCCCAACCTGATAAGACATCCAGTCATCTAAAAGTACATGTACCTGCTACCACGACAGGTTATCAAAGATACCTATAGACAGCAGAGCTGAAAAGCTGCAATAGGCAGCCACGTGGTTAATTAGACAACTGCACTGAAAAATAAGCTGTTGGCTCGCTCAGGTTTTGTGAAATCCATCCAGGTGAAGAGCACGGAGATAGCGGAGGTGGCAAGGACGATAAAATAACTTTAAGGACAAAAATTCACAACCTTAAACTTCTGCCCCTAATGGGGCAGGGGAATATTTTTGTACAGACACAGCTAGTTACACACACAGAGTACCTATGAGACCCTAGTAATGTCCCCTAGACACACCTGCATGACAGGAGGACAGAGCTGAAGGGGGAAGAATAGACTAGAATTTCCTCCCGGGAGGGGATTTTTGCAATTTTATCACACCGCTGCAGCCTCCTCCCCCCAGAGATGCAACATTTACCAATACTTCCTTTATGAAGTTCAAAGAGCAAGCTACTGCATAGAGCTGAATTTTTTAAGATACTTAGAAAGGTAGGTTAAACTCACTTGTTTCATCTCAAAACTTTACATGAGAAGTAAAGTAAATTTATTGAGTTTGACCTACAATACTTAAAGGCAGTCCCATCACAGTGTGTTGCATTTCAAAACATACAGTGAGAAGAGCACAAAAGCAGCCCAGTTCTCCAATATGCTGGAGAAACTGTCACTGCCTTGACTAAGGGTGAGCACATCCTCTTGCACTTTCAAAAAGCACAAAGTCATCAAAACTTTCATGTGGAACAATAAATTAAAAGCTTGTAAAGTTTAAAGAAAGAAACACCTCATCCAGCATTCCTTAAAAAGTATGTTTTAAGATCAAGTTTAGTTTACAAATCAACTCCATATTTTTAAGAACTGATCTTCAAACTGCTCTTTCCAGTTTAAACACTTAAGAACACGGGATTGCTCATCTTGTTATCCTGTCAAGTCAAAGCCGCAGAAGACAAGGTCACCCAGTGCAGAAAGAGGTACAGACTTCCTAGGAAAGGGGCATGCTCTAACTACTCCAATGTTTTCTTTTTTATTTGGTCTCCAGGCTCAATCAACTACGACTCAACATGTCTCAATCTCACCCTACACTTGGAATGGGTAGGGTAAGCCCTGGCCACAACCAGAAATTGTCCCGTGCGAGAGAAGCAGGGACTAGCACTAACCACAAGTTTCTGAGGAGCCAGTTACTTCACATTCACCTGCCTGGCACATATTAAAAAATTACAAAATTAAGTTACATCACAGTTAAACACACACGAATGTCCACCAAAGCATTGTCATCTATACCCCTCTGAAGGTATGTGACAGGACTAGAGCCCACTATAAGCCGCATTATACAGCGCGCCTTGATCACAGAGGCAAAGATTTCCGAGCTAATTATAATGACTAATCACAGGGAGCTCTAAGCCTTCACTTGGCCAAGTCACAGACCTAACTAGGACTGAAAACAAGAGTTTTAAGAGCACCTCATTAAGCAGCAGGAACCAACTATGAAGAACAAAGCAGTCACTCTACCTAGTATTAATTCCAGTCCAGCCATTAATACATTTGTCAGTACATGAGACAGCTATTACCTCCACATACAAACACTACATGTGCCAGGCAGGGAAGGAAGCCACAGGCTTTGGCTACACCAAGACCTGTTTGTTTACTACAGCATTAAGGTTTGAGAAGGATGTTCTCGGTACTATTTGAATAATGAGAAAGCTCCAAAGCCATGCCTTGAAATATGTTCGAGTGGGAGTTGTGCTCACCACCAGAAGCCTCCGCACCCCTTCACAGGACGAGTCAACAGGCTGGGTGAAAGCTGACTACGGAACAATGTAGGCTTAAAAATGGTCTCCCTCAGGTAAGCAGCCCAGAGGTAAAAAAAGATAAGGCACCAAATCAACAGCTGAACTCCTGCTGAGGTGCCAAAGATACGGATAATAAAGTTTCCAACTTGAGCACTAGGCTTCTTTTTCTCCAGGGTGGATTTAAAAAATAGAGGATAAGCTGAAGTGTCAGCACCTACATGTCAGCTTCATTCTCCTAACGCAGTAGCGGGAGCGCACCCTCTCCTGCCGCGGTGACTGGACCAGCAGCGAGCACTACTGACAGAACGAGATGAGACAGGCTAACCCACACACCAGCGGAGCTGCCAGCACAGTAAGGAGGCAGCAGGAGTCACCTTCCCCTTTCCCCAAGGCTGCTGAGGACCAGCCTGACCTTGAGAACCCCTTCAGATTGTACCTAAACGCCTATGGGGTTAAGATGGAAAACCAAGGGTTTGGCAACAGCTTCTGGTGGAACGCCTGTTAAGGATCTTCTCATCTGCTCTGCACTGCAGCACATACAGAGAGGCTGCGACCTCTGAGGAGGAGGGCAAGACAAATATAGCCCATGAGGAAGTATGGGGTTGAGCAGACAACCAGGGGGAAAAAAACTCCTCCTCTCCCACCAGTTTAAGAGAAAACCTGCAGTACCCAAATTTTCCATCACCTAATTCTGAAAACACACTCTTGCTGGGCATGATGCACATCTCAAACAACAGTGAAAGACTCAAGGTGCACATGGTTTACCAAGACATCAGGCAGCCTCCGTCAGCCCAAACACACTGGGCATTAGTTCATTATGGTTTGGTATTTCTGATTAGATCAAACATCCTCATAAATCTTCCCTCTTTTCCAAGGGGACTGTTGAACTAAGGGAGTTCCTGCCTGTTGTGTTTAAGGCATAGTCATTTGAGGAGATGAGATAGCTTTCCAGGATACCAGTATTTCCAGTTTCAGGAGTTTGGTTTTGACTCTTCCACTTGCTTAGATGGAGATCGCAAAGTCTCACCTGAAGAGCGCTTTTTTTCCCCTCATCCCCTTTCTGATGAGCCCATTCATCCAAACACCACTTTCTCTTTCAGCCATTACTACTCAGACTACTCACAAACTATTAGGACTGTGAGGAGCAGGACTAGCTGCAAACAAAGAAACAGAACAAGCTGGCTGGGAGTTGGACTTGTGAAGTGGAAGTCATAAGGGGGCTTTTAACAACCTCTTGTTAAAGGGCTACAGTCCCAGCTGCATAGGCCAGTAAGTGCTTCTGCCCAGAGCCCCATGAAGCAGCTGATGATACAACCAAATGAAATATGGCCTTTGCAACCACCAGAGCAATACAGCAATTCTAGGGGAATCAGCCACCTAGGGCTGTCCCACTATTATACTTTCAACCTTTGATCCTAAACAGGCAGAGGGTGGGCACATTTTAACAGCCAGAACTGGATGGATGAATGCATCAGCTTCCTCCCCTAGGACATGGCCATGCTACCACTTCCCCACAGCGATCAGGCACTCCAGATCAGAAAAGCAGACTATGTTGTCGGGGTTCTTTTAATCCTTCTTTGACACAACTACACTGACAGAGTTTCTCACTACATTGAAAAGGGTTGCTGGTTTCTTCCCTCCCCCCTCCCTTCATTTTTTGGTCTGGAATATGCACTGTTAGTGCAGGAGCACTCAGGGCCCAGTTAACAGTGAGCACCAGAGAAAGAGCTCCTCAAGGATTAGCGACATCAGTGAGCACCCTCCAGTAGGCTTTTCTGAACCTAGAGGTGAAAGCACCTTCCACCATTTTTACTTTAACTCTTATGGCACAACAACAAAAGAGTGGGAAGAAAGCAGCATCGCAAGCAAGGGACTGAAGTCTCCCAACTGACATACATCCCAGATTTGCATTTCTACAAGACGCTATTGAGTCAAACCTGCTTTTCCTCATCTATTTCCACTGGAAAGAGCCCCAGAAGCTGTTTGTCAAAGATGACCAACACAAACAATGTCCAAAGATACAAGATGTGGCATGTATTTTTAATGTCATTGCAGCAAATAAGGAAATCTGAAGTTGTAACCCTAAAAAGGAGTAAAAAACCCCAAACTTCATCTGCCTTCAGCACAAGTCAAAATTTGGGAGTAACCGTTCTCTTAAAGGGAGTTATTTAACACTCCTCAAAATTATGGCAGCTTTAATCTTCAGTTAAATTCACTGGCTGTGTTAAACTGCTCACTAATGCTTTCTTCCTCCTATTTTCAGTGTTCCAACAGCATAAATTAATAAGCAACAAATAAAATGGTCAAGTACAATATCAGAGCTTCCCTATATGAAAAAATTTTTTTTTAGCTTTAGGACATGCAATGTTTCCTTTCACTGAGTTTTTCCATTAACAAGACATGTGGGTTTCATTTGTATGGATTAAAAGAATCATAATAGTTTTTCCTCTTCAAAACCTTCCATGTCTCAGTTTCAGAACTCCCAAGAAATGCTGACCTACCAATATCAGCCTTTGTTTAACGGACAGAATTTTTGGCTGGCAAACATTTGACTCTGAGCTCTAATAACAGAAGAAATAGCAGACAAAACAGCAATTTTTCACATCACATATGTGAACTCAAGGCCAAACAGTGAAACACAGCAGAAGTGCAAGTTTTACTGAGTCTAGTGAGCTCTGACATGGGATTTTTAGCCCAAAAGGTTTTGCCTATTCTTCTCTCAAGTTGAACTGGCTTCTTTAATATACACATTGCCTCTACAAAAGCCCTGCTTTTACAGTACAACTGTTCTTATATAAATAATAACAGAGATGTAAGTACTGTAACAACAATAATAATGATGATAAAGGTGTAGTTTTTGAGAGAATAAAAGAAGTGGGATAAAGGCAGTGAGAACTTACTTTCCCAAAGTAAGGAGAAACAGGGATAGGTAAAAAAGATAGCAACATTAACTTTGGCAAAGAACCTATAGACTCTGCCAGAACATGGAATAGGCCTTGCCACTGTAAAGAGATTTACTAAAGGAGCTGAGAGTATGAACCACCTCTTACAGAGGATACCAGCCACGAGCATTTTCACAGACAAAGAATCACACCAGGCCCTTCCTTAGCCACTGCCACAGCAAGTTTTAGCCACGAGGAATATTAAAAACTAACACCAAGGTATTTTAATCCAGAATGTGAACTTGTCATTTTCTGGTTCCAAGGATGAAGCAAAAACAAAAAAGCACAACCCTCAACCATTTTTTCTCTTACTCTGCTCAAACAAGGGAGAGACAAGCACTTTTTATTCTTCTCCATGCTAACAAAAAGGTGGTAAAGTCCCTTCTGTCTAAACCTAGGTAATCACTGAGAACTCTCCACTTTCAGGCCATACCATGTAGCAAATTTTTGTTCTTTGGCTATCTCATTCATGAAATCCAAATCGACATCCTGCCTTGCTCTGCCTTTCTTTTCTCCTGTAGCTTCACAGAAATGGATTTCAGAAAAGCTTTCCTGATTTCACTGCTCTTTGCAGCAGCTCACATGGGGCTGAGAAGTGAAACAAAATTAAAGGCTTTCTCTGCCCCTCTGCATGGGGACAGAGGAACACCCATGTAAGAATGCTGATGTAAGAATCAGTAGTTACAGATACACCTCAGCCAAACACAAAGTACAGTTGAGCATTAAGTTCAAAAAAAAAAAAAAAAAGAAAAGAAATACACACAAGACCTGGTCTGTGTTATTTTCCCCTCAGACACATCCAGAAAGGCACAAGCACTCCACATTTTCCCAGCCAGCTAACCTGAAGGTGAAAGCCTCCACAACTCAACAACAAACAACCTTCAAGCTTTAGGATCCTTTGGTCAATCAGCCCCTAAAATTTCTAGTGAGAAACAGACACAGCATCTGTGCACTCTGATAACACTATTCCATAGATTTAACTTTCTAAATTACCAGCGAGACAGGACAATTTAATAGTTTCAGTCAAACAGTCTTAGCACAGCATGTTAGGTTTATTTAGGGTTTTCTTTCTTACAGAGAGAAACCAAAGAGACATAACAGATGAACACAACATGGCTTTTAGCCTTTAGGACCAAGAAGAGACGACAAAATTCAGGGAACAACCTGGCATTGCAAAATTATTCCTGGGTAGTTCCACAAGCCAGGATATCAACTCCTTAATACCCAAGCAGACAAAAGTTCACCCCAAACTTCTTAACTAATAAATATACTTTTAAGAAACAGAAAAAAAAAAATAGAGACCAGTACAAGAGGATCTGATGTCCATTCAGGTCATCAGAGGACTGGTCATTCACTTCAGGTGAACATACTATGAGCTTGCTATATTACACTGTGTACTCAAACACCAGTACCTGCTGATCCTATGTTAGGGTACATATTACTCAGAAAAAAATTTGTTTTTTCACATCACACACTTCCCCCTCCCTCCCACTCCACACAGCACAGAAAGCAATAACCTTTGTATAGGTCACTGTATGTCTGTAAGTTTAAACCAGAACAATGTATAGCTGAGCACATTAACAGCGAGGAAGGGGCTCACAGTATTTTTTCCCCCCTCCGTCTATTATGTTACAGAAATGAATTGCACAAAAGAGCACAATTCTCCAGGGTGACCAAAGAGCCCAAGTATTGTTGTGATACGTGGCTGAATAGCCAGTGTGATGCACGTTGTGTGTGTTACAGAAATGTTGCGTTTGACCTACAGATTGAAAACCAGTGTCAACTGCTGCCTAACTAACAGCTCCCCCTCCCTTCCCCCCCTTCTTCTCCTCCTCCTCCTCCTCCTCTCCCCGCCCGCCCCCTTTTTCCTCCTGGTCAACCAAGAAATGGAGCTCCCATGTGCCAAGACCTTGTATCTTATTTTGTCATGAAAACGAAGGGGGGAAGGGGTGGGGAAAAATTATTCTCTAAATAAATACAAGTAACACTGAACTTAAGAAAAAAAAAATCCTCTTCACCCTCCCCCCACCCTGAGACCTGAACAGTTAAGAACAAACGTACTTAATAATAAAAAAGGTATCCAACATTAGTGCACAGTCTGAGGATAACCCACGAGAAACCTTTTTCCTGGACCCATACAATAGTAACTCTAAGGATTATTCGATAAAGAGACACCGTGGCTTTGCACACTATTCTTTTTGTTTTAAGGCGAGAGGTGCGGAGGATTCAATTAAGTTTGGGCTGGGCAAAGGGACAACTCCAAACGCTAGGATCTCCAGGCAGGAGGAGGGTTTTCGCTGGCTTCAACCTCCACTTACAAAGGAACAATACCAAAAAAAAAAAAAAAAAAAAAAAAAAAAAAAAAAAAAAAAAAAAAAAA
>NW_020955591.1:1087813-1135392 GCF_003031625.1 Empidonax traillii | reverse complement strand
AAAAAAAAAAAAAAAGCCACCCCCCCTCCCGCTCCTCACCGTGCTCCTCATCGCTGGAGGACCCCGAGCTCCCCTCCTCCCAGGAGTTCCCGCTGCTGTTGCCGTTGGGGGCGGCGGATAAACTTTTACTGCCGCCGTTGTTGTTATTATTCGCCCCGGCGGCGTTGTGGTTCCTGCCCCGCCGTTTCCCCGAGACCTCCGGGCCCTTCTCGATCATGGCTGGCATTTAGGGGAGGAAGGGGAGGGGGGGGGGGGGGGGGAAGGAGGGGAGGGGGGGGGGGGGGGGGGGGGGGGGGGGGGGGGGGGGGGGGGGGGGGGGGGGGGGGGGGGGGGGGGGGGGTGTGGGAGGCGCCAAGGGCGGGCGGGAGCCGGGGCGGGCCGGGCCGGTGCGCGGCGGTGGCGGCGCTGCTACATCCCCCACCGCGATCGCCCCGAACTTTGAGGCTCATCCCAGCCCTGCGCTGGGACTCCGCTCAACCTGCGCTGCTGCCCGCCGAGGGCCCCGCCCCTCCCGCTCCCGCCGCTGCCCATTGGCCGAACCTACATTTTGGGAGGCCATCCCGCCCGCCCATTGGCCGGCGCCTCCTGTCCATCGCGGCGGCCCCGCGCTTCCGTTCGCTGGGCGCGGCGGGGGCGGAGCGCGGGCCGTGCGTGTGTGCGGGAGCCGCGATCTCTCCGCCCGGCGATTCCTGTGCTCCCCGCTCCTCTGCTCCGGGCCGAGCGGCGGAGAGGCGGGCTCGCAGCCCCCGCCGGAGAGCCGCTTCTCGGCCGCTCCCCTGGCCTGGCTCAGCTCCGCCGCCCCGCCGGGAACTCAGCCCCGAGAGGAGCATGGCGAGGGACTACTTTACCCCCCCCCCCATACGCCTCCCCCCGCGGCGGAAGGTTACGGCGCCGTTTGAATGGGGATCCCGTACAAAGCTCAGTTTCCCGGGGGGAGCCGAGCCCGGCGGGATTGGAGGTCTCTGACCCGCGTGTCCGGGACGGCTCCTGCCAGCAGCACCGGCCACGGCCCGCCGAGGGCAGGGGCGTCCCGGCGGTCGGAGGGGGCGGTCCCTCCGAAGCGGAGCCGAGGTTGCGGGACAGCGCCGGGGCTGGGGGCGCTCCCGCTGCCCCGGGGGAACGGCAGCATCCCGCCGGGAAGCGGCACCGCACGGACCGGGGTCCGCAGGGCAGCCCCGCCCGCAGGGCGCTGCCACTACCCGCGGGGCAGAGCCGCCCGCCGCGGGGCTCGCGTGGTGCCGAGGAGCTGCTGCCGCCGAGCTCCGCTCGAATAAGTCCCGAGTTCCACCGTCCCCGCTCCCGTGCCGAGCCGGGATCCGCGCTGGGAGCCCGGCCGAGCAACAGATCCCGCTCCCCACATTCCCACATTCCCAGCGGCGCGCCCGGCTCCCCACGCGGCCGCGGAGGAGGAGCCGGCCGGGATCAGGGATCCCTACCGGGGGCGGCCGCGTCCCACGCCCGGTCCCTTCCCCGGGGTGACCCGGCAGCGAGCGGCTGCCCCGCCACCGGCAGCGCTCCGGGAGCGGGAGGGGGGCGAGGGAGGGAACAAAAGGAGCAGCGGGACCGCTTTCCCTCCCCTCGTCACGCGAGGCTCCTGCCGGAAAACCCGCACGCCGCGGGGAAGAACTGATGGGGGAGGAGGGACAGGATCGGGGGGTCCGGACCCGCCCTGGCTAAATGGGCAACCAAAGTATGTACAGACCGCTCGCTGTTATTTTGCGACTCGGACTGTACGTCAGGGTGAGGCAACACAATGCACGATCATGGAAAGCAGCTTGTGGGGTGTGTCTGCTATTTTCATTCAAATTAACTTCTATGGCAAGTTGGTTTTTTTATTGGCCTGTGCAATTAAAAGTGCCATTTGACTAGCAGCGGTTATCTCGTATCAGCCAAACTGTCCCCAGCCTCTCCCCGCCTCCCTCTGCCATTTTAATCCAAGAGAATTTGCACAGGGGGAGGGGGAAAGAGCTGCCGGGGGAGAGCCGTGGTCTCCAGCCCTGGGTTTACCCTTCCCTCTCTATGTTGTGCCTAAGATTATCAAAATCATTTCACTTCTAGTTTAGACACGGTATTTTCTCAATTAAAATCAGGGAAAGAAATACCGTTTTGAAATGCATGGTAGTTTGTTTCAGCATACTGCCGTCTTTACAGTATTTCCTTTCTCCTCTGCACTCGATATGCGTGTTGTGTGTACCTACTGACATGCACATGTGTACATGAAGTCTCCTTCCTGTACACATGCATATACCTGTGAGTTTTTATTCAACGCAGTTACTTAACACAGAAAAAATAAGTTCACTTTCACTGCATAAAAATAACTTTTCCTAGCTCACAATACTAAATTTTATGGTGATGACTCTTGATCCCACACTCTTTAAAAATATCAGCTCTAAATCAGGAGAGTAATTAGCAATGCTCTTAAACCCTAGCACTGACAGCCACAAATATTTCCCAGTGTGGAGTGTATTACTTCTGTAGTGCAGAATACATTTTCATGATAGACAGGAATGCAAACATGGCTGAGTGTTCATTATCCTTCTCCGTACTCTAGGATTTCTACACCAGAAATGCAAGAGCAGGGAGGGAACACCCAATCTTTCATTTAAAAATGTGCTTGAGTGAAATTCAAAAGGTTTCTCCATTGCTCTTGAAAGTCCCAGCACTAAAAAAAAAAGGCTTACCCAAGTGTAGGCTGAAACACACTTGAACTTGAACCCAAGACCACAGATGACATTTGGAAGTGTGTGTGTACAGTTTACACTGAGATGTGTGTACAGATTTGCAAATTGGGGCCTAATTTTTGTCTTCACTTCCTCTCTCTCCTTCCCTCCCTCCTCCTCTCTTTATGGCCATTACCCACTTAGGCCCCAGGATTAAAATCTTAAGTCGATCATCTAAATTATTTATAGTACAATTTCACTCATTTAAACTGTTGAAACAACGTTTACTACCACTTTGCCCCTGTTTGCCTTTCCCGAAGCCATGGGCCCTGCAACTCCTCCTGGAAGCAGGGTTGAGCAGTGCAGTCCTGTTGGAGCAGGCTGGGGGAGCAGTGTATTCCCTGTGTCCCCAGTTCTGCTTGACAGTGCCACGAGGGAGGCCACCTGTGCCAAAGCCATCCCCTGGGGCAGCAGGGCATACTCTGCCCCTCCTGCCCACTCACCAGGCTGCCACGTGACCCCAGCAGAAGATAAGGAGATGCCCAGGAACAGCAGTGGATCCACTCCTTCTCCCTTGGGTGCCAAAGGCTGCATGTGTGCACTCTGTGCATGTGTGTATGTCCCCAAAGCAGGAAGTCTCGGCATTGTCACTGTCACTGCCAGTTTGCACCGGTCACAGCTGTTATCCCAGGCCAACAGCATCCTCTTCACCCACAGCGGGGCTCCTATTCGTTTTCAAACCTTCCTGCAGAAATTCATAAGCCCTGAACAGAACATCTCTGATGCTGATGGCAGCGTTTTGTTTCTAACCATTGAGAAAATTTTTCATGCTTGTCTTTTCTTCCTGAACACAGTGGTGTTGGGTTTCTTTCTGCTTCGGCTTTAGCCTGAAGTTTTGACAGTGTCCCAACACAGCACTGCAGATTTTGGAGCTGTTCTTGAAGGAAACTTTGAAAAATTCTTTTCTGGTCATAGAGAAAACTCCTTGCAGGGTGTGGGTGAACATGTACACAGAAACTGTACACAAAACACAAAATTGTGTTTTAATTTTAGCAGCGATAGTGAATACACTTTTTGCAGCCTCTAACTAATACAGGTGCCAAAAGAGCAATAAGTTCTATTCCTCTGTCTCGTGCTGTTTGCTCTGGAGAAAACCTGCGTTAAAACTTACTTTGAAGTTCTGCAAGGTGGGACAGATGAGGAGGAAACCCCTTGAGCACTAAGTGAGCCTCTGGTGGGTATGAGGTCTTGTTTACCTGGATCAACACTTTATTGAAACTCATTAGGCCATGATCCCACATGTGACTGCACTCCTGTGTGACCTGCCAAGGCTCACCAAAAGGAGTTTCATGCATGATCTGCAACAGACTGAGTTATATAAAGCAGGGAACGTATTTTTCCTGGACCCTGAGCTTGACTGCAACTTCTGGACATTACTGAAATGTAGTGGTTAACCTGCTCAGCTGTTTAGATATCAGAGCAAAAATGGTGGGAAAAAAGTCTCCTCCTTATAAAAACTGTTATTGTTGCATATATCTTGTAACCTAACAGGTTGGATGAGGCAGGACTGTCTTTTTAAATAATTTCTTGAATTTTGTTTCTTTTTGTCAAGGGAGAAGTGCCTCTCCTTGCCAGTTTTTAAATGAAAACTTTTCCTCTTATCATTAACCCTGTCAGTCCCACAAATGAAATACAGATGAAGTAGAATTGCAGCCAGAATGCCCAACAACTGAGCAGCCTTCATTCCCTGAATGAAAAAGATAGAGTCTTTCTTGGTCTCCTTCCTTCAAGACTTTTCCCGGGGCAGCAATGCTCATTGTGCAGCCTCGTGGCTGCCAGTTTCTGCAACAAAGGGTTACGAGAGCTAAAACCCTACCCATTTGCTGGAGTTGTAAAAAACAGCTCTCACCTCCTTTTTACAGTATTTTCCCTGAAAACAGACACACTAAAAATGCTTACCCCAGTGAGAATGTGCCTGTGTGTTTACACAAGTATATATGTATGTATGTATATATACACACATATATTTGGTTACTGGTAGTAAAAGGGACAATTAATCACACTCTGGGCTGATTGTTTTTAATACTGAAAGGCTATTAATCAGGAAAATGTTACCCTTTGAACAAGATGTTTATACAGTCAACACTATGGATTGTTTTTTTTTCCCCTGGTGCTAAGCTGCTTGCTAATGCAGAGCGGAAGTTGAGTTTATAATCTCTCACATTAGAACTTCGTGCTCCCAGTTCAACAACAATTTTGGCTGGAATTTGGAAGGAATGCATGGGAGTTGATGCCTGGTTCTCTTAGATTTCAAGGGGACTTGGGTGTTCAAACCCCAGATCTCTGGAAGCATTTACAAGCCTAAGACAGAAACAGGCACCATGTGCACATTTCAAAAACACCTCCTTCTGCTGAAAAAACCCCAAGGGGCATCTAATTTCACTTTAATGTAACTAAAAGACTTTTAAAATCTGTCCTTAAATCTCTTGTGAGCCTTTGGAAATTTGTCCTTGGAACCTTTCAGCCTGAAAGTTGCTTTTAGAGAAGGAATAGTATAGCAAATTTTAATCCAAACTTTTATTTCCCACTGGAGAGAATGGCTCATATCCTGTAGTGAGTGGGAGGCCAGTGGAAAAAATACAGGGGGGACTGTGATGGGAGTGAGAGGGTGCAGAGAGGCAGCTGGGGCTGGATCGGCAGCGGGAGGCAGGAAAAGGGATGCTGGCAGCTGCAGGGTAGGCATGGCAGGACCAGGGGAGCTACAGCAGCCAAGGAAACCATGTCTTGGCCTGAAGCAGAGCTCCAGGCTGACCCGGAGCAGAGGCACTAAAGGGCTGGCCCTGGGAGGAAGGAGAGGATGAGACTGAAATCCTGCACAGGCAGAGGCTGACAATGCCAGTGGGACAAATACACGATATCTTGGCACAGGCAGAGTTGCAGAGAACCCGCTGTCTATCCCAGCAAAGTATGGACACAGACGCTAGTGGGTTTGTTTCAGCGTCAATGCTAGGGGCTATTTCACAGCCTGTGAAGCTGGAGTCATCCATCTGTCCATGCTCTTGTGCTCATCCCCTTAGCAGGGTTTTGACTCCTGGGCTGTATGGCTTTCCCTGTCACCACGTGTTGCTCTGGCAGGACTCCACTTCCTCCCTTTCCTCCTGGGAGCTTCTCTCAGCTAGTTAGATTTGAGGCTGTCAAGGAGCCTTGTTCCCCCTCAGCTCCCCCACCTGCCCAGCCAGCAGGGCTCCAGGGTGGGGCAGGCAGCACCCAGAGTGGGCAGCCCCTCTCTGACCCCCATCCTGCAGCCCTGATCAGCCCTGGAGAAGAGCTCGGGAGGAGCAAGTGGGAAGGGACAGCAGTGAGAGGAGGTGAGACAGGTGCTAGTCTCTGGTGGTACTAATCCCTCCATAACTGGTGCCTTCTCACAAAAAGACAAACTTTGAATGAGGTAGGACAGGGACCTTTACCTGCCTGAGGATGAGGAAGAGGCACACAGCAAAATCAGAGTAAAAAGCATCAGATAGCTGATGGGCTTGCCCCACTCAGCTCTGTGTTTAAGTTAATCTCCATATTTGAAGAGAAACACATGGCATGAAGAGATTCATTACTCCTTAAAGAAACAAATGGGGAAACAATATTTCCTTTTAAGGAACCACTTAATTGTAGGGATGATTGCAGGTGGCACAGCACTTATCTGGGAAGATACTCCTCTCTTTTTATAAATTTGCATTTCATTTGTCTCCATCATCACCATCTCAGCAGTGAGGCACAATGCTAAAGTCTGTAAGGGGAGATAGAGTTGCAGGGGACAGCTGCCATAATTTTTAGAGTGATTGGGAGTCAAATAACATAATTTTCCTTACTGGCAATTTTGAAAAAGAAATGCACACCATCCCTCTGGGGAGCTCTTTTGTCACAAGACCTAGTGGGACAAAGATTTAACAGTAGATATTCATTATAAGAGGTTTGCAAGGAATACAGTCCCTTGCACTTCAGTTTTAAAATCAACTTTTTTTCCTTTTTTTTTTTTTTGAGTGAGCGAAGTAGTTTTCCCCAGGAGCAGCTACTTCTGCAGTGCTGTGGCATTACCTTTGAAGGATGCTGCTATGGCAAGGCCAGCCAAGTATGAGAAACATCCCCCGTATCCATCAGGAAAACTCCTCTAGTCAAGCATCTCCATGAGGGCAGCTTTCTATGTTGCTGCAGTCCACAGCAACAGAGGTGGAAGCTGAAAAGGTTGCTCAGAGAGAGGTGTCCTACCTTTGCAACTTGGCTGGCACCTCCCTACCTGCACCCTCCCACGATGGTGCCCAGGGCTGCAATCTCAGCAAAGTCCCTCAGCCAGGCCTCCCTCAGAGTCCCCCTCATGTCTTGCTGCTATCATGGCAATCCCAGCAATGGGGAAGAGACGTCCAGCTGAGAGGCAGCTGCTTGCTCCTGAAATCCTACCAAAAAAAACCCCAGTTTGACTTCCTGCCAACATAGCCCCCTTTACTCCACCATTCAGCTCAATCTCTTCCCATGACATAGGGTGATCTTAGGGAAATGCAGCCAGGGGTATTCTGAAGGGCCTCTAACCACTGACATTCCCATGGGAAAGGGAATTATTTGAGTTAATCTGAAATTCCCCTCGAAACTCATAGTCCTAGGTCCAAGCAAACTGTTGTAACAGAGTAAAACTGTGCAGGTTGGTATGTCCATACACGTATGTGGGAGTGGAGAAAATTGTCTTTCGCATCATTCTGACGTACATGAAGATCACTCTGCTGAAATCCCTGGAAATTCCCTTTGTTATAAAACCAGTAGAAGGCTCAGGCCCAGTGTTTCTGTGAACACACCCCTAAGGCAGCACAGCTCACCAGGACTCTAGTGCCAACCTTTTATTGTTCACTCTCTTTTCCATTCAGTCCAAATATAATCTGGAAATCTCAAATGCCAGTGATCTCAGGCGGAGAAGAGAGAAATCAAGGTTAGTCCTTCACTGTGTTTGTCTAAAGAAAACCTGCAAAGCATGAAAACGGGGAAAAGAAAATTTAAAAAAATCAATGAAAGGTCTATTTAGCGTCAAGTGAGGAACTTACCACAAACCAAAAGAAACAATTTTAGAAAATAACATGACGTAGTACCTCTTAAAATCATGATTAAAAAGAAAGCTACATTCCTATCTGCCCCAAGCTTTTCCCTTATTCACTGAATGCACCTAAGACAGATGCATTTCCCCTCCCTACCAACACTGGGCACAGGGGATGGATACTGTTTCTCAACAGACAACTTGCTGGTACCCTTTCACAGCCACTGCACCACTGGGATTCACTTGATGACCAGAAACCAAACTCAGACATCAGACCAAATCTTTATTCTGTGGTCTACCTTTTCTTGGTTACGTTGTTGTAAATCGAGTGTTTAAACTGATCCCAACCTGCTCAGAGGCCCTGGAGGGCTCTGGATTAATATAAAGCACAGGCGTCTGCCTCCTGCTGTTTCTGTTCCTGTGGTATCAATAGTGATTTCGAAAATTATTATTTCCATACAGGCTATAATGACTTAGAAGGAATAGTTACAGCCTGTTGTGCAAATGTGAACAACACTCGCTTTTTTAAAGCGTGGATTTTTCATACGACAGGGACTAATGGCCCTTTCAGAGCAGTTATGGTCTATCTTGTCAATTTGGTTTCTATTCATGCATGCTAAGTGAATTTTTATAGCCAAACTAGGAGTCCTTAAAAATGGGCCTTATACTGGAAATGCAGATGTGACTTACTGTGAGTTGTGCTAGGAGAGCATCCCGGCCCCTGGGGAGCCAGAGCCAGTAATCAGAATTCCCTTTCCCCATGCACATAACATGACTCGCAGGCACTCTTTCATCTGCACTGAGAGGCAGGAAGGAGAGGCAGAATTAGCCCCTAATTACAATAATGTTTCTCACACTTTCTCCAGCTACTCTCTGCAGGCATTAGTAGAGGGGGCCTGGCTGCCAGAATTGCTGAAAACCTACATCTCCAGTTAAAAGAAATCAGAGAGCAGGGTGCTCAGCAGCTCTGAAAAATCAGAGCCACAGAGCTTTAAACAAATGCTTTTATACCATTAAAAGTATAAATATATAGACTCACCTTAACTTTACTCTCTACTGTGAGTGCTTTGTTGTGAAAGAAAATTGTATGTTTTCCAGACTGTCTGATTTCTCTTAGGGCTTCACCACTATAAACTGCACTGCATATGTACATCAATATATTTACCTGCCTGCTTCACAGCTGGACAGAAAATGAAGCCGTCTCAATCATCTTCACATTCAGCAGTAGAGAAAACTGACTTTTTCCCTCACTCAATGCCAATTAAAATGCTAAATGTGGATAATCTGATCTCCACTATATATTCCAATCCCCTCTATAGCACAGAGTGGATATACCTCCATACTCACTGGCAACCTGAACCTTTTCTAAGACTGGAAAAAGCAAGAGAATAGAGACTGTACAATCTTATTACTTATTTATTCAGAATGTTGTAGCTGTGCCTCCCTTCATCTCTTGGCTCCTTACCCAAAACCTGTGTAATGAGCAACATCACAGGACCTGACTACCAGCAGACGCGACACCTCCACTGAAATGAATGCATTTATACTGATTTATGGCAGCCGAGGAGCTGCCACTGCACATCCAGGGAATACCTATCTCTCCAGAAAAAAAGATACACCACTGACAACGCGTTCCCGAGGTGTTTCTCACGGATCCCATGCCTAAGTGGAGTAGGATCCACCCTCATCCCAGCTTCTAATCCTGTCTCCATTGCTGCATCGAGTGCCTGACCACCTTGTCCTCATCATAGAGGCTCTCCTCTGAAAAGGCACGGAGCCAAACCTGGCATGAACCGATCAGATATGTACAAAGGAAAATCTTGACAGCATCTGTGAACAGAGTTTAAGAGAAAGGAACAAAATAATACCACATATGTTAACTGATTGAAATGGTAGCTATGGTGACCACGGACAGACAAAGAACAAACCATTTTGACTGAATTCAGCGAATTCTTTCTGGCAACAAGCTGCAAGTATAAAGCAAACTTTTAAAAATCCCTAATGAAATCATTGTAACAAATCCATTTAGCTCTGTTTGGTGTGTTTGCTTTTTAAATTTCCATTGCAGCTATTACATTAAACCTATTAATCATTGATGTAGTCAAATAATTTCCACTGACTAAAAATAGGGATTTCCTCATTGTAAAAATAAAAAAAAAATAAAAAATAAATAGATTGCATTTTCAAGAAAAAAAATTTTAAAAGCAAGGAATAGTTATTGTAAAATGGCAGGCATTCATAATTCAGAGCATTTTCTTGTACATGAGAGAGTGCCTGGGTTTTGTAGAATAAAGTCTTGTTTATAAAAGTTGGATTACTTTCCCTATCCTGATATGCAGTGTAGCTATGAAAAATGACTGTCCTGTTTATTGGTATCACAGTGTCAGACATCTCAGAGTCTGTTTCCTCCTGGATGCCCATTTTTTTCCAGCCCTTTGGAGAAGCTGTGTCTCGGTGCTCTCCCACTGAGGGCTGGCCAGTTGTGCCAAGGGGAACTGGGTTGAAAACAGTGTGGGGGAGCACAGAGCTGAGCTATCGAGGGGCAGAAAAGCTGCCTCCTTAGAACCAGCGCTGGAGATAGGCAGGAGATGGGGAGGATTACTCCAGTGCCAGCACAGCATAAAGCTGCTCAAAGTGCTGCACAGCTGCTTGCAAACTCCCACCCCAGGAGGCTTGCAGGGGCTGGAGGAGGCTCCGCAGGGAACGTCACAATGGAGACTCCAGCATGTCACCTGCTGTGGAGCATCCCAGGCACACCGTGGTGGACACCCCACTGCCTGCTCAGTTTTAGTCTGGAGACTGATTCAGAACAACCAAAACAGGTGATGCTACCCCTGCACCCCATCCCTTCACCCAGCTGCACTCCCTGGGTATGGTTTCACAGCACAACACAAAATCCTAATTCTAACCTGAAGTTAGAAGTCTTACTTGTAACCAGAAGAACTGCTGTCATTTTCCTGTCTTGTTAATATTTAACTCGGTATGTTTGGTCCCTTCTGTAGACTGTACAATTCCTAACAATATGGGTTTGCAATGTATCCGTGCTTTTGATGCTCCAGGAGCAGTAACTTCAGATTTCTGCAGCACACAGACACTCTCAACTCTACTCTCACATTATCTGCACAAGTTAATTGTTCTTTAAAGAACAAAACAAACCAAAAAAAGCAAACTAGCAAGAAGCGCCCACCATTCAAACGCCACTCTCTTTATCTGTCTGCTGACTGAGGCTCTGGCCCAGCCTTCTGTCAATTAAGTTCCCAGCTATGCCGTCGCGTGACAAAAGGCACTTCACTGGCTGGCTCTGCTCTTCAGTTCCCTGTACACTAAAACAGGACCAAGTTTAAGGCCTTTCACTTCTGCCTAGCATGGCCCTTCCTTGTATTCTCCACCCACACACTTCACTTTCATTCGTGCCAGCACAGAAGGCAGGTCCTCTGGGACTGTGCCTGACTCTGTGTGGGTCCCCGGTGAGCAGAGCTGAGCGAGGGTGAGCACATGTGCTCCCTGTCTTTTGTAAAGGGATAGCCAGAGGAATGAGTGTTCAGTCACACAGCCTCACCTGCTCAAGCTGTTTGCTTTAGCTGTGGCTCGAGTGTGGCAGGAGCACACGGAGCGGGAAGGGGGGGAAGAGGGGGAAAAATTAGTGCCTTTTCTTTCGGTATTGCCTGGAAACAGTAAAGAAACAGTTACTTTGATTTTATGTGCAGTAAACCCTCACTAGATGGCTCCTTACAGCAAGTAAATATATTCCCCACAGAAAGAACACTGATGTGGCATAATCTGTGTGAGAGCGGAGGTAGCGCGATGCTAACGGGGTTTTATCGCTGGCTGAGCATTTTTCATGGAAAAGCAGTGTCTAACGTGGGGTGTGTGGGTGAGTTATGACTTACGAATGGCATCACTCCACGAGTCATGAACTGTGAGTCACATGGGCACGGGTGTCTCAGGCACGTCAGAAATGCCACTTGCCCTTTTCTGTAGGGTTTTATGTTAATCCGTTTCACATTCAACTTTCTAATTCAGAAAGCAGAACTGGGTTGCAGTCAAGGGTACCAGCAGAGGAGATCCTGGGGGGGAAGCAGCGAAGGTAATAGCTGGTATTAAGGCAGAAACCCCAAATGTCATGTAATAACTCCTAAAACAAAGAAGCAATGATGGCTTCTGAAATGTCCCCCCCATTACCATCACAAGAACATGTTATTTATAATATGTGTATTGGCAGGATGTTCTGGGCAGAAGAGCAAAAAGAAATGAGCTGTCATCTGCAGTTAACCTCTCATTCATACATCACTTTGTGCACTCAGTGGTTCAAGGTTATGCAAGTTGATTGTGCCCTCATTAATGAGCAGTGTTAATTGGTGTCTATCCTGCTTTGAGATAAACATGTATATTATGTGTTGAAAGTACTGCAGGCTGTGAAGGAGCTGTATGATATACAAATGTGTATGGGCCCTGCATTAGGGAGCTACAGGGAGACGCTGTGTTGTGAAATGCTAGGACTGATTTAAATCCACCATTGATTTTGATCTGGGCAGCCCACATCCCTGTAAACCAGCCTGGCTCTGGCTCGAGGGCCAGGCAACTTCTGCTGGCAGAGCTCTGACACCATCTCTTGGCTCCCTGCTCTGGCTCTGGTTGCACCCCCGAGCACTCTGCCTACAGCCCACTTTTCAAGGTGAATTAGCAGTGATTTTAGTTTCTCTTAAACCCCCAGGCTGTAAGCTCTGACCATCACAGCTCGAAGATGATTTAGCTGCCATGGGGTTGGGGCAAGCAGACACAGTGGAAGATCTTATCCATCCCCATATAAACTGCTCCTGGTCAGGAGGCAGTGGCAAGGGAGCTAGGTTGGCTGCTGGTCTGTCTGTCAACAGCCCCAAGAGCTTTATCCAGTCTCTTTTCTCTCACTTTTCCCTCTGCACACGTGCTGGCATGGTGCTAACTTGGAATGAGCTCAAGTATACATACTCAAGAGTCTCACCTCTCTTCGTGAGGGACAGAAAACAAGGTTTGACATGGTGGCAAACTTGAACATCGTGAAAAGACCTTTTATTCTTTCCCTGAGAGCTGCTGAAAATGAGCACAGATAAATACCCTGAACCAGGTCATAACCAACACACAACATTGATGCAAATATGTGGATTAGAGAATTATGACAATTATGTTAAATAACCTACTGGAATACTTTAAATGCTCAAAAGAAGAGAGTCACATGTCTCATAAACAAGCACAAGCTATGCCAGACCAATGCAAGAATATACTAATAAAAGTGATATTTGATCATCTAATTAATGGAGCTGTTATCTCCCCATACCAAAGAGGGACTTAGAGCTTTTAGGCTGTTAAACATTTTGTCTCAATGTTTAAAAGCAAGTAGCACCCAACAGACCTTTCCTTTTCTCAGTAGCATTCCCTTGAAATGTGGTTGTTTACTTCAGACCTTGAAGGTTGGATTAACAGCAGAGATTGTTTGCTTTAAATTGTACGCACAAATTTTATTGTCGTTGCTTCTGCAACTAACAAGCTATTTAATAAGTGTCAAAGTGGTAAAGCTTACTGACTGCAGAAGTGAAAGGGTCAAATCTGTGCATCCAGAAATAAGACTGAGATTTTCCTCTCTTCTCATGAAATGTACTTGCGGCAGGCAGTGTTAAAGTGCTTCCAACTTTCATAGCAACCAGGAGGAGCAGCTCATGAGTCAGCCCAAGGAGGAAATATGTCATTAGCCAGGGAGTTTTCAACATATGCAAAACTGTCGACGTGTCTATGGCATCCAGGGAGGAATTTTTATAATCTTGGTTGTAGTCAGCAGTTTATTGCCACAGTCATGGGTGTGGGCAAGTATCTCAGTGGCTGAGGCTGTGATTGCCCCCAACATCACTGAGTGTTTCGCACTATGGCTCTCATGCTCCTCCTTTTCAAGACAGGAAACAGACGAGACATATTTGGTTTTGATAGCTGCAGGAAAGACCTCGCTAAGTCCTCGTGGTTGTACCTTGAGTTCCTCTTCATTCTTCATATCGCGTTCACCACGCCAAGGAAGGGGTAGGGCTCTTATCTCAGCTTTCTGCAGTTCCAGCCCTCCTGCAACTGAATGAAAACAAACAGAAAGAAAAAAAAATAATCAGCTCTGTAGGTTTTCTTGCCTGTGTAAATTATGCATCACACTCATTATAGGAAAAAGGAAGACGCGGATTTGGAAATCAGTTGTGAGTTTCTCCATATTTCTTACAATTATGCAAGTGTTACAGCTGCATACACAGGGGACTTTCTTTTTTCATGCAGCTTTACACCAAAATAAAGGCCTCAGTTGTTCTAGTTGGTGATTAGGCTCAATATTATGCCTCTGGGAATGGGAGGCACGGGGATTCAGAGGAACAGAAAACTTAATGAGTTCTTTATTTGAAGAAGAAAAAATTTTTTCAAAATGTTTTCCAGAGCTCACAGGAGAGATTCAGAGGCTATTCCTTCTTTGGGAAGATGCAGCTCTTCCAGGTGAAAAAATTAACCCTCGTCTGCTCCCAGGAAACCGAAGGTTTCCTTGCCCTCTGAGCCCACCCTGAGCTGTGGTGCACAATTCTCTCACTGGTTAAAATGCTGACACCTTTACTAGATCCTTTTACTAATATGGCTCATATTGGCATGTCTCCCTGCAGGACTTGGGATTCACAGTGGGATCACTCAGGACTCAATCTTTAGTTGCACAGCAAGCTCTATAAAGACAAGGGATACAACCAGTGAATTTGCATACGCTCACCTTGGAGGGGAGCTTGCTAGTGGTCCATGAACCAGGCTTAGGAGGCCCCTATTTTGGACAGTTTCCTGTGTCCAGTTCTGACCTGAGAACATCACACCTCAGAATGGAAACTGCTGCACCATGAGCTGAAAGGGCAGCGACCCTGCCCAGCAGGAGCAAAAGGGAAATGTTGTTATCTGAAAATATCTTTGGGTATTTGTAATTTTTATGGCTTGTGGTCTTTTTTTCAAATTTGAATATTTTATGAAATGGAATAAATAAAACCAAAACCCAGCCTCAGGACTGCTTGCAGAGCAACTGGGCAGTGGGCAGAGCATCAGTGAGGCTGGGCAGCGAATCCCCACCCTGTCACCCTGAGGCAGAGCCTCCTGCAGCTCCTGGGTCTGTGACATCAGCCTGGGGACAACACTGCAGAGGCCACAAACTCTGACACCAGCTGGCCCAGCACTGGAGCTTCGGGCCAACCTCAGCTCCCAGCGGCCCAGCTGACAGCATGCCCTGCACCCCTGGACTCTTCCATCCCTGCTGCTGGGACACAGCACTTCCAGTGCTGAGGCATCTTGTGGGATAGGGCCACCCAGGAGTGTCTGTTGAAGACGACCCTACTGCCAGCTCTGTCTACCGTAGGAGGTAAAGGCGCGATGCTAAAAGCTACCCATTGTCTTATTTTATCCCAGATCAGGTGTCTCTAATTCAGTGAGCTGTGGTTGGTGCTTCCAAGTGCACTGAAGCCTGCACATAAAAGAGGACAGGCAAAATAATAGTGTTGCAAAATGCTGAGAATAGTATAAGTGGTCACCCCGTGTATCTGGGCTGCTAAGAAAGCTCTTTTGATTAAATTAAACACAGAGCACAAGAAAAATGCTCACATCATACATGATAGTGTCTCTTGGGCTGCCTTATGCTGAGATGAAAAAGAAAAAATTACCCATGCAAAGCCCTCATCATCCATAATCTGCAATGCATTTGGACAGAGGGGGCCATCCTTAACCCAAACCATGTGTGTCTGGCTTTAAAACCAGCATCAGCAAGGCTCAGCCAGCCTGTGTGCCATCCTGCATGTCCTGGATTCGGTGCTTCTCTCCGGGATTCAGCATGTCTTGCCACGTTCACTGCTGAATCACTCTCGCATCAGCAGCATCACCGTGGGCAGTGTTCCCTCTACAAGGCATGCAAGTGGCAAGAACCCCCAGCCCAGCTCTGCTCGAGCTGGCACTGGCACAGGATCTCTGCTAGGATACTGTGTCAGACTTCTGCAGGGCCTTGTGCAACTTTTCTATTTTTTTTTTTTTTTTAATCCCAAATTAAAACTTAAGCTTCAAAGGCATAGAGCTAGGGGGGTCTCTTCGTGCAGACACTGTATTTCCTGGAACAGATCCTTTAATTTTGTGGTGAGACAGAGTTGAAGACATTTGTATTCAAATCCTTATTGAGGCTCTAATGCTCTTTAGTATTGGATATAGGGATTTTAGACTGGAAATGGCACTCTTGACTTTACTACCACCCCAAACAGACAATCAAATTTTAAGCTGCTATTTCTTTCCAGCCTTCTTACACTGTTCCCAACACTCTCCCAGAAACTGTAATTATTCTGCCACATCTACTCTACTAATAAAATTTATTCTGCTCTGTGTTTTGCCCCCTATTTTCTTCTTACGTTTTACACCATCAAATAAAATCAGGGTTTCCATTTGTAAAGTGGTTATCAGCAGCTCAGCTTTTACTTACAGTTCTTTGAACAGGCTACAGGGATTCTAGATGGGTAGAAGTGTAACATAATAGCATATACTGTGGTGCAACCTCCAAGGATCACTTTGTATAGGATGTACCGCAATGCCCTGTCCTTCTAGGAGGGTTTTAGTCCTCCAGATGATAACAGTAGTGGTTCTAATAATTTTTCTGGATGTTAAAAATAGATATGATCTAGTTGATGTTCGTGTCACTCATGCCAGCTCGCCTCACTATTTGCAATCCTCTCTGAACACAGCAGGACTTCATAATCTCCAAGGGCCCTTGTAGAACAGCCCTCACTTAGAGATCTCTCAGAGCTTTACAAGCTCATATTTTGCTGTTGTGTGCCAGCTAAAAATCACAGAGATGTACATCACTGGGATAGTGCAGAGGCAGAAGGGACTTTCAGTTTCCAGTCAAGGTGCATGACCACATCTCTCTAAAACCGTATCCCACTGAAACTTCCCTTGAAGGATTGATTGCATTTAAATTCTCAACTACACACAAAAAATATGATGAACATACACAAAACATTTATTTGAATCTCAGTTCATTCCCAGATTTGCTCATCTTTTTGCTTGTGACTTTAGGAGCAGCAGCATTTGTAGCTATCCAGCAAAGGATTAGGTCTCAAAGTGTCCCTTCTGTGCAGATGTCTGTGCAGATGTCCCTTCTGTGGTGTCTACAGGGTGCCATGCACCCTCTCTGCTCCCAAGTGTGCAGGTTTTTTTCTCAAATGTTCACACCTGAGCTGGGATGCACAGGCAGAGCCTTCCACTCACAAACGCTTAATTCCCAGGCTCGGGGCCCAGGAGAGTTTTGTTTCATAGCCTGATATTGCTCCTGCTCTTGAAAAAAACCCACATTAAGGATGAGCTGGAAATTTGCTGTACGTTCCCTTCACAGAAAGCATGGACTCCAAAAAATTGAGGTGGGGAGGCAGAAATCAAAGGTCATTCCCAAAAGTCAGCAAGACAACCTCCATTTATATAGTCTCAAATTCCCTCATCTAAAGCTAATAACAAACACCAAATAAACAAGATGGACACACCCATTCATTGCTTTTAGATCTAGGGAATACTACAAAGAAGTAGTTAGGAATATTATTTCATATTCTCAGCATGTGGATGCACATTGCTTTGGGAGCAGCTTTCCATGAGCACTCCAGCTAACAAGCTTGCTGCAGAACGATCTTTGAGCAGCAAATTTTTAAAAGAAGCCCTTGAAAATATTCCCCAGAAGAAAATTTGGAATAACTAATCATAAAAATCTTCACACTGGACACCTAATTTAGGAGCTCTGATCATCCTTTCAGCAGCTAGAAATATAACACTTCATCTGCTTGTCCAGTCAGAGCAGATGTGTGTGACTCACAGCCACCCGCTCGGGAAGTTATTGCTCCCTGAAAGTCAGAGTTGGATTGCAGAAAAATCATAAGTGAGAAAGAGTGTGTGTGTGTGTGTGTGTGTGTGTGTGTGTGTGTCAGGGGGTTCCCTTGCGTACATTATTTACTGTGAATTACTTAGGCAGCCCTAGATTTTATTTGATAATTTTTCCCTTGATGTGCCCCATATAAAGGAAATGTTAGCATTAACCAAAGCTAATCCATGGCACGGTCGGGAAGGGGATTATTTTGCCAATGATTACTTTCTTTAAACGTGGAATTGTGATCAAAGCAATATGGTTCTGATTTTTTCCTGTATTTTTTAGCTTTGTAGTATGGTTCTTCTTAATAGTAAGTTACTGCTATAAGCACGCTGTGAATTTCCAATATAGCAAAGCTTTAATAATTTGCAGCCATAATTGTTCCTGCTTCAGTCTCCAATTCAATTTGATGTGGAATTCCCATCTCCCAACACAAAGCTTAACTCAACGGTATCTGTGTGAGACAGACTATGAAACTAGTCTGGTATAATGGACTTCATTAAAGGATAGGCAAATTATTTTCATCTGTAATCTATTTTAAATGGAAAAGAGGGCTTTTGAATAAATATTTTTCCTTCAAAAGTTATTAATTTCTGTGGGAAAAGAGGGATGGTTATTGTTGCTCATTTTTCCCTTTGTTTTCATAAATGGTTTGAAAATTATTTTCTGGTTGAATTATTTCTTTGGTTCAAAAAACAAATATTTAAGCCAGGAATGGAAACATCATCTTTTTATTCTCCTGAAGAGTCAAACTGTGCAAGGAGCTTTCACTTTTTTGCCTGCCCATCTGTAACCTCTTCCGATGATAAAACCTGAGCTTGTGGGCTGACACAATGAGCACCACCCACCTTCAGACCTTGGCGGCCATTCCTTTGCCTACGTGCAGATTTGGTAGCCTCAAACCATTTTTTAGTCAAGCCTGAAAGTAGCAAGCTATGCAATTTTAGCAAAGATATTTGTTTTTAAGAGGCAGCCTGCACTGGCACAAGACCATTAACCCTAACATGAACACGCACAGTCTAATAACAGGTTGGTGGAGAGTCTTATTCAAGCCCTGCACATGGCAGTAAATTACTCCCTTGATGAATAAAAGCCATTACTTAGTATTTAGCATCATAGCAAGAAGCCTCTTCGGCCTGTTCCTAACAGAGATGTTACAGTTAATTTAGTGTAAAATTATCACCTGCTGTACAATAAAACAACAAACTGCAGTCAAATAATCTCTTAATAAATGAAAATGTGTAATAAACTGTGTCAGCACCGCAGAGACTTGGCAAGGCTGAATACCCTAAAGGTACCAATCCAAACAAATTCACCATACAATATATGGCCTATGTCATTTCTGGTTCTTATCAGGGATGATTCATCTGGGATTCCTTGGCACTGAGTTTTACCTCTAAAGGCCAGGCAGTTATTACAATGATATAATTTCTGCCACATTAATTAAATATAATACCTGAAAGCCCCTTTATAGGGATCTATAAATTCGTTGTAAACACATGCTGTGGATGAGCATATGTAATCTACCAAGTGTAATAAACGTTCAGTCAACTTCCTCTTCTTGCAGAGAAGGGAGAGGTTGAATGATCACTGTGCCAAAAAGGTAAGCCTAATGTTGCTTCTGTCACTCATTATGATAAATATATATATGCACATTTATAAATATATATATACACAGACAGAGACCCATGTGTCTGACAGAGAGGAGAAGGCAGAGGGAGCGTGAGTCTGCGGCGGCAGCCTGAAGGACATGTGGCTGCTCTTGCTGCCTGCAGGCTGTCAGCTCCAACATTGGTGTACATGGATAATAAAGGCCCCCCCAAGTCACTGCAGTCCAGCACAGTCCTTTTGCTGGCCTCTTCTGACTGCAGGAGAGCCGTGGATGTGATGTGTGTTGCCGAAAATCTATCTTTGCTGGGTATTCAAATGCTCTTTTTACCTAGTATGTAACAAAAATCAAACCAAAACAAAACAAAAACCACACACACAAACACACAAAAAACCCCCCACAAACAAACAACAAAAACCCACACACACACACACACACAAAAGAGGGGAAACCAAAAAAGGAAAGGAAAGCAAAGGGAACAAAAGCCGGGCAACACTTTTTGCAGTCAGCCCAGAGTTTGAGCAGCTTGTCCGAGATCCAGGCTGAGCAGCATCAACAGACTTTCTGATGCATCACATGAGAAAGTTAAGGAAGAGCTTCCCCATTCCCTTGATGCACTGGGAAGAGGAAAGCAGGGTGCTCAGCAGGCGCTGCTTGCCCAGAAGTCCAAATCCATCCATTTGGAAACAACAAAGAGACGACAAAAAGACTTTGCCTTTCCGTGCCCCAATACCACCCTGGCTGTTTCAGGCAGCACCAGGAGCCTGGTGCCCCTCAGCCAGGTGGGTTTCTTGCCGCTGTGCAGAGCAGGTTGTCTCTCCTGGAGCTGGCACTGGGCATGTCTCCAGAGTTGCTGACTCCCAGCCTCTGTTCCTGGAGGGAGCCAGAGGGTGGGCTGCAGCATGCGCCGTTCACACTTTCACACTGTACTTATTCTTGTTTTGTTTCACACAGCTCACAAGGCGAGAGCAGGGACAGCTGGTGACAGCTGAAAACGATGTAGGGTCAGGGCAGGACACGGCAGGATGAAGCTACCTGGCAGAAATTTTAAATAAGCATTACCATCACGAGCCCTTTTTTTCCCTGAAATATTAGTCAAATCATGAAAAACTGCTGAATTTCTTTTGTTTGTCTGCAGTGTCTCCTATACAGACATTTCTGATCCCATTCCCACTAAAACAGCAACCCCACATCTTATTATAGAGTCCAACTAGAATAATGGCTTCACTTGAGACAAATGGGGAGCTGCCTGGCACCCCACGCCCACACTCTCAAGGGCTGCCCATAGTGCAGGTCAGCACTGGATAATCCTTTATGTTAAGTATCCATCTGCTAGCCCCTTTGTAATGCAGCCTTCACTGGTACAAACATCCCCTGTCCATCAATATTTCCAGCCTCAGCCTGGTACCTTGGGCAGCAGGAATGACCTTTCCAGTCTGCTGGGTCCCACCTATCTTCCAAGCTGTTGCTGGTGTCCTTACACAGGTAATTGTGTCCCAAAACTGCTTCAGTCCCCACCTCTCCAAGGTGACTTCTGCAGAAGAGCAGTGGAACAATTTCTCCCAGGCTTTCAGGATAGGGAAAGAGGCTGTGCTGATGCATGAATTTGGCTTGGTATCTGCAGTCAAAACAACACTATTCCAGCCCCTACCTCCAGAAGATGACCGGCATGTCGTTTTCCATCCTAGCTCCTGTCTAGCAGGTTGACGTGATGCCACTGGAGACCCATAAGAGTTTTGGGTGCTGCTACTGGTCTGAGTGTAACCTCTGTGATGGTGTGGGCAGCAATAAGGTTCAGGAGCCCATGGAATAACCACACCAACTGCCCTATAGCTCCTGTGGGGCACGTACCATACTGTGCAGCACTGAAGGCAGAACAAGTCTCTTGTGTCACTGCTACAACCCTCCTGTTGTTAATCTGAAGGGGCCCTCCAGCCAGCAGCTGTTTCCCAAAGACAAGACCACCCAACCCATGGCAGATGTTGGGCTTTCTGAGCCACGAGGGTCTCCATGAGTGGGGCTGGAGGCATCAGTTTATTCATTTCACACCGCTGCAATAGCAAAGAACACATCCAACACACATCCCTCTTGAAAGGCTGAAACCGATCATTTAAAAACAGGAAATTAAAATGACAGCTAGAGGAGACATCTCCTCCACCCAGCTCCCTCCTTGGGAAGCTCCATTCCTGTATAAACATCCTCTATTGTTAACTTCTCTGGACAGCATTTTCCTCAGGCTGCAAGAGCAGAGCCTTTTCTTCAAACTGAGTTAAGATGAGCAAAAGATAAATACAGCATTTTTCCTCAATTACATCAAACAGTAATGGATTATTAGAACATGCCAGAGCCTTCTGATAGTAGGAAGGGGCAGTGCAGTGGTGGAGCTGGTGACCTCTGACACCCTCCCTGCCAGGGGGCTCAGCTATGCCAGAGGTGGACAGCCCAGGCATGCTTCTGCTGTGGGGTGCAGCTGATATCTAAGTTGGCCTCAGGGGCAAAATGAAATGTAAAGTGCTCTGTGCTTCCAGCTGATACTAAGATTTTCCTCACTTAAAGAATCTTCTCCTCACGAAAGAATGCTTTTGATCAAAATGGTGAAAGTATCACTGTTTTGAGCAGTTTAACATCTGCACCTCCCGGTGCAGCCTCTGTCCTGTCACACTGCCTGTGGGTGCTTGCAAAGGTAGGAACAAAAATAAAAATGAGCAGTGCAGTGAAAATATTTTTTTCTTCCATTATGAGGCCAGGAACAATCTATATATCCATTTTTATTGATACAGGGCTTGAGAAAGTTCGTGCCTGACCAGCAGTTTGAGGTGGGCAGGCTGCCAGGCACCAGCTCTCAGTGCCAGAGCACAGAGTTGGGCCAAGTTACCTCTAACAGGTTTCTCTCAGAGTGGCACTGTCTGAAGGAGTGGAGAAAGGGAACTGGATAGTAAAAGGCTAAACATAATCCTTCAGCATTTAGTTATAAAACAGATAGGGAAGCACTATTCCAACACTGAGATGGGACCAAGAAGAGAACTTGGAAGTTGTGTGGAAGTTGCCTTCACACATTCTTTTCATTCTGGAGGTGGAGGGGAAGAGTGAAGCAAGTGTGGGTTTTTTACAATGATTTGTGACCAGAATACTAGAGGCATCCTTGGAGACCCCTGAGGGGCCCCTGACACCCATGGGTGGCTGTGCTCTTCGCCTGGCTGAACACGTTTGCATAGGGGAGACATCTACAGCTGCTTCTCCTCTAGCAGAGGAAAACCAGCAAGTCTATTGTCTGTGCCTGGCACAAAGGAGAAGTTGCCAATGACAGGATGCTACAGGGTTGCCTTGTAACTTCCAAGAGGGGATGAACCTGGCTCAGTTTGGTCCCTGAAGCAGCTGATACGACACTGGGACACGGCCACCGAGTCCGTGCACTGATCAAAAGGACGTCACAGCAGTGGGACCATTGATCTGGCTCGCTTTGTGGTCCACAACGGATACCTGAGAGGAAGTGCTGCCTGCGAACCCATCCACCACAGGACAGGAAACAAAACCCTCACAAGTGAAGCAAACGGGCAGAGCCGCAGGCAAGGCAGCCCGGGGAGCGGAGGGCGGGGACCAACCTGCTGGTCAGTCTGATCGCAGGTTCGGTCCCGAAGGGCAGCAGGACCGGATCTGCATCCCCACATCCTCCCACCCTCCTGCATCTGCCCGCTGGCTGCTAAAACAGTTAAAACACCCCAACCCGCTATGGTTTCATTTTATCACACATCACATACAGCTCTCTCGGTGCTGGCTGTCTCTCAGGATGTTTGCTTCCTTCAAAACGTCATCCTATAAAAAATACCCAGTTTGGCTGGAGGAGGGAGTTGGGGTTTTTTTTCCGAGGCTTTGGTTTATGGTTTTTTTTTTTACCAAGCAAGTTCATTTTGGCCTCCTATAACTGAAAGGAGAGAAGGGAGGGGATCACTGCGAACCATAGCCTTGAGCTGCAATTAAAAGCGAAAATTAAGGGGCTATAGTTTCCTTATTCCATCCCAGAAGGGCCTCACTGTCTGTAAGGCCTGTGACTGTATGATTTGACTGTATAATCTTACTCTGTCAATGAAAGGGGCAGACCACTGCCTGCACTTGTTCTTGTTGCTGTCACCAAGGTCTCAAAGAGTCTCCCCTTCCAAACAAGACCTCCAGCCTCAGCGTGTCCCTTTCCTTGTATTATAAAAATGGCTATTTATGTGATTATTATTTCTACTGACACTTTGGTGTGAAATTAAATACTTGGTCTGGTGCTGAACCATGGAATTCAGGTTTTTAATTAAAATTAATAAGGATTGAGAAAAATAAAAGTTTGAAACAAAGTGTTGTTTGAAATTTTTAGAAAAACAGGAAACTTTAGAAAAACAGGAAGCTTTATTTTTCTTTGCCTTTCAGCCATTTCAATGTCATTGAATTTTTGTGTTTTTTTTGTTGAAGAAACCCAGCCACTCCAGTTATGAGCTGTAAAGCTAAGAAAAATACACAAGAAAAGTTTCACTTTTTCATTGCCTTTATCTCTTGCCAAATCAGATGTGGCTTTTGCCTGAAGTGCAGTTATATTACAGCAGAGATGCCCATCTAAGGAGGATTTTCTCCTAAGGATTCACTCTACCCATCTGGGATCACCTTGCTTTCTGTTTTGCCCAGTCCTGGATTTTCCCTTACCCATCAGAGGCAAAGCCATGTTTGCACAGTGTACATTTTGCATCAAGGGCAAGGAACATGGGCAGCAAACCAGCATCCCTTTGCTGTAGGCCAGCTGCAAAGGCAGAGGAATCCCCCTCCACTGTCTTCCTGGGGACACACAGTGCCCAGGAGTGATTCCCCCTTGGCTTTGGAGTCCTGCCCAGGGCGCTGGTGTTTGTAGGACCATGTTGTACTCAAATCCCCCACCTCACAGTTCACAGTGGGCCTTCCTCACAAGGGACATATAAGGAAGGGTGATGCTTTGACTTTTTGGAGTCACTTCTGATTTACACCACCACTACAGCTGATTTAGAGATTCCTATAGGAATGGCAGTTTACTTCCAGTTGCATTTGGTCCAGCATGATTACTTGGGTGGCGACAGTGAGCGGGATTTGGGCCTCTATTATGGTGTCATTATTTTGATACTGAATTCTGCTTAACAGACAGGTTTTCCCCCCTCTCTGCTGAGTGCAAACCTCACACAGAACCAAAAGCTATCCAGAAGTGCATCAAAATGCAAACTTATTTATACTTCAGAGAAGGGCCCTTTCCATAAGCACCTTTGATAGACTACACGGATAGTTCTCATTCTATTTTACCAAATGCCCTATTACAGTGAGGGAATGGGGATGGGGGGGGGGTGTTTTAAATGCTGTGGAAGCTGTGAAACGTTTTCACCAGGTCTGTCAGAAATTCACATACAGAAACTGAAGTTGCAAAAAAATCCTACAATTCAGTTTCCAGGATACCAGTGATGTTTTGCATGTGCCCAGCCATCAGCTATGAGCAGAGCCTGTACTGCCCAGGCAGCAACAAGTTTTTCTTGAATCAGACCCAAGTTTCCTCTGCCTATAACCTGTAGGCAGCACACCACTACTGCTGTACAAACTGGGAAGAACAGGAACTGAGACCTCTAGACGTGATTATACCCATGTAACTAGAATTATAGGGCGTGGATATTGCAGAAAGAAACCAACAGACAGGAGAGACCTACCTGCCCAACAGCAGAGGTGACCCCACCACAGCCACATGCCCATGGCTTGGGCTCTTCTCCTGTTTGCATTTCTTTCCCAGCTGTGTGGTATGATAACAAGCTACACGGAGGGGCTCAGCACTGCACACCACCATAGTTCAACACTGGTGGCTCCAAGGAGCAGGTGAAAAGGTTTATTGCTCATTAATTAAAACTGAGGTCTCACATGATAGGAGATGGAGCAGGGGAGGCTGCCACAGAGCTCCTTAGGGTGCAGCTGACGAGGGAGAGCCCCACCACAACATGGCTTTCTGAGTCCTGTGCCCGGTGTTATGATTGCAGACCCAGGCACAGCCAGTGCCCATACTCAGCCCTGCAGGAGAAGCCCCTGGGACAGGCTTGGGAATGGAAAACAGCTCCATGGAAAAGCTCTGCTCACATGTGCACAGCATGGATATGATGTGACAACAGCATAATCAACAGAGAAACAGCAAAATAGCCATTCCAGGGTTACTCCAGAGTTACTCTCTGGGTGGGTGGGCAAGTCCACTTTTATCCTTCTTAGCAGGAAAAAAAAAATTCAATTGCAGTCTCTCTGCAATAAACACCTCAGCAGTTTGGTTCTGTTCCTTTGCTCTTTTTCTGTTCCTTATGGACCTTGGTCTTCTTTTTCCTGCTTTGACTATTCAGGTTTTTCTCCCAGTATAACCAAACACACAGCTGAAACCATTTTCTCCTCTCCCAGGAGAGGAGAAATACTAAAACACAAGTCTTCCTCCCTCAGTTCATATCTCCCTTCTACTTTCCACAGATTCCATTTCCCTTAACCTTAATTTTTTTCTACCGAAAAAGTTTCTCAAAATAACTAATCCTCCTGCCTTCTCTCTCTGCCTCCCACCTCCCATTTTCCCATCCCTGCTCCTCTCCTGCTTCTGTTTCCTTCCCTTTCATCTGGTTTCTTTCCACCAGCTGGTCTCTCCATACACACAGCTCTCCCTTCCTTCCCAGTCTATCTCCACCCTATTATCATTTTTTCACTCGCGCTAATTAGGCCCTTGGCAAACATCTTCTCTGCCTCCCTTCCCCCTCACTCCCTTTCATGACTTCCCCCCGTCTTGGCATTTTCCCCTCCGGGATTGCCTTTAATGCCCTCCTGGGATAAAGAGGCCACCCAGCGCTTCCAGAGGTCCGTGTGGGCTCTCACAAGCCCTGTTCAAACACCCTTGCTCAGAAAGCTGCCCCATCCCCATCCCCTCGCTCCGTGTCCGTCTGCCTCCCTGTGCAGCTCAGCACCAGCGAGGAGCCACCGTAATGACGATCACCCCAACCGGGGCCACTCTCCTAATTAAGGCAAAGAGGTCAGATCATTACCAGCAGGTCAGCCGCCAACGCCGGCTCTGCGAGCACAGCCATGCCAGCTGCCTGCCTCCCCCAGCATCCCCAGCCCTGCATGCAAACTCCTCCACGGCAGACCCAAATCACAACCAGTGCTGGCTGCTGGGAAGCGCCACACGTCTCTCCCTGTGAGGGGGAACAGAGCTGCACAGGAGCGTTTCCTCTCAGATTTGCTGTTCAGGCTGCTTGCCCTCAAGGACGTATGTTACCAGCAGCAGCGTGACTTATAAACAGTCTTGCTCTGCATCCTGGTGGCACATTCCCAAGTCTCCAAATAGCTCAGGTCACCGACAAATTGTAGGACTCAGATGCCAAACCCTTAATATCTGGGTTGGCTGCAGTCAAGAAGCAGAGAGAGGAGGGCTTGTGGCTCCTGAGGAACCCAGCCCATTGCTGGGAGAGGTCAGAAGGGGTTTGGTCTATACTGCTGCACTTGTGTATCCTTTCGCCAAAGCTGGGCTGGAAGACAATTTTCCCTCCCAAAAATGCCTTTGAACTGCTTTTCCCAGGGGTATTTTTCTCCGCATGGTATCCCCAGGCAGAGATTTCTCCAGATGTCAGAATAAAAAATGCTTGCAAAGAAAACCAGTCCAGCTCAGTATATTTTGTTTTAATGTCTCTGTCATTTTTCCTCCTGATCATCACTGTTTGTCAGAGCAGCAGAAGTCCCTCTCTTGGACATGGCCCTGACTGTGCCAAATATGGAAAGATGAACTCTCTGGCACAAGAGGAATCATCTAGACGATAAACTCATATTTTGAAATAATTTGTAACAAGAAAAGTAGATTTTTTAAACTTTGAAAACATTAAGACATCACTTATCTGTCAGTAGCAGTGTGGCTCGTACACACAATCCATCTGAGGATGCGAGAGGGGAACACAGGCACCGAGTTTTGTCCAGCACTGCTTGTAACACCCAAACTTTGCCTCTCTCCAGGGCCCATAAAGACTACAGAGGACAGCAGGGTCCTCACAGGGGGTAGCTGAGGAACTGGGTGTTGAGACACGTAAACTCATGGCCAACTCCACCCACCCAAGTGTCACCCAAAGCCCAGTTTTGCTGAGAACAGCCCCAGCACACCCCCGCCTGCAGAGACTCCCTGCTACGACCTCCGGCCAGTGCAGACCCTTTGGAAGATTTGCCCCAACTCGTCACAGCCCCTCCTCAAACCCTGAGGAGCCCATGGGGAGCCAGTGGGACCAAAGACTAGAAAGTGGCTCTGCTGGACACACATGAGAGCTGGCACAGGGACACTCCTGCCACTCCCCAGCCCTGCAGGGCCTTTCCGAGGACAATGAGCCATCGCAGCTGCATCTCTGCACTGCAGCTCTTCCCGCTTGGAGGAACACCCGCTTGGGATGTGTTTGACCCCACATGAACCTTCTCCCTCCTTCCCCTGCCAACTGCAAATGCGTCACTGAGGGATATTGCCAGAGCCGGCCCCGGTGAGAAGTCGGGTGCTTTTTATTGCAAAACTGATGAAAATGAGGCAGTCTGCACACAAAAACCTATTAAAAAATATTTTGACAGGGATAAAGTTATTCTAGTTTTTTGCATCACCAAATCTAAAGGATTTTGTTTTAAATTAAAACAAAATATTTAGTTGATTTCTTCCTCTCTCTCTCTCTCCCCCCCTTGGGTTTAGAAGCTGTGTTAGCAAACACCACAGTGCAGTGGCAGTGCCATAAGCTCCCAAACAGCCTCCTCATTGACCTCACAGCACAGGCAGCGAATGAAGGACTCCTTTAAATTGTCCTCTGCTTTTCCCTTTGCCTCCCACTCTCTGCTCCCCAGGACACTGCTTCTCCTGGGACCGCTGAGCAAACACAGTCCATCTCCTCTTCCACAAATACCACACTTCTGACTGTGACAAGAATAGACCCTCCAGGTTTGGACTACACCCCTTCAGCTGCCTCTGGGTCCATGGAAGCTGAGGACCACACAAGCTGCTCCCCATTTCAGGGCTGATGGTCTGTGCCTCAGAAGAGCTTTGCCCGGGCTGGGTTACCCGAGCTCACTGGGAGTCCCCTGGGGTCTGTGTTCCTGCCCACCTAAAACACTGTTCCTTTGCAGTATTTGCCAGGTGCAATTCCAGGGTGGAAGGAGCCCATTTCCAGCCATGGCATCACTTTCTCCAGGTGTGAGCGCTAGCAGGTTGCCCACTGTCCAAAACTGTTCCTGGCCAGGTAGAAGCACAGGGAAACTGAATTACCCTGAGTGCTGTAGTTGGCTGGGCCAGCTGTGAGAAGATGGGTAATCTCCAATGAACCAAGCAGCTGGAGCAGCCCTGACAAACACTCTCTGATCTTGCATCAAGCCAGCTGATACAGTTTCCTTGTCAGAATTAAGCCCACTTGGATGTGCAGAGGGAACTCACGCTGCACCACTGCTCTGTGGCAAGGGGGTTGTGACAGCGATGATCCAAACTCCAGAAGGAGGTATTCACTGGATCAGCAAATCAAGCTCGTGGTTCTCCTCTCATCCAACTCCTGATGTTGAGGTCAGACAAATCTGCATCCTGGCGCAAAGCAAAAAGCAGTAGCATATTTTAACTATGCTTGTTAATAAGCAGTAGCAACAGCCCCAACCAACCAAAAAGGGAGAACTTCAAGACAGCAACAGGCTTCAGACAGGATCAACAGCACATATTCTGGAGATGAGGTACTGGTGTAAGAGGAAGCAGTAGAGACAAGACCAGCAGGGCTTTCCTGTTAACAGCAGTGATTCATCCAAGAGAATTAATCAAATAAAGTTTTCCCAGAACATGGAGCAAGGTCCACCCTTGCAGTTATTTTAAAAAGTCTTCATTCTAAAAGAGTTGGGTTTAAGTTCTCCATCGAGCATCAGTAGTTTCCTTGTCCACTCTTTCCAGGAAAGCCTTCCGAAAAGTTGAGGGGGAAGAAGGAGAAGGTGGTTCAAGGATACCTGCAAGTTAATAAACAAAAAAATTGGCATGGAATGCTGTTCTATGACAAAGATTTGAGCATCTTATTTTCTAAAGGTTCTAGACTACTTTCTTTCTTTACTGATCTTTATGAAATTTGGGTATATTTCCCTTTGAGCATATTCCACATGGTTGTAGTGTTAGTTTTACACACCCTCTCCCTGAGCCAGGCCTAAAATTCCCCCCAACTCTGGCAGGGAAATTGCCCTTGGGGAGTTGCAGGCAAGGTGCAGTTCCCCTCCTATCCCAATGGCCAATGCTGGGAGAGGGGCTGGAAGCACATTTAGAGCTCTGGGGGCCTCAGCTGACCTGGGGCAGGTACTGCCTGAGATGCTCTCAGGGCTGGGAGCTCCAAAGCTCATGTCAGCAGTGCAAGAACCAGGCATGGAGACAGAACTCACCCCAGTCCTGGTGAAACAAGGACTGACTCTGGCTCCCACAACACCAGTCCTACAATAGAGGTGAACATCTAAAAGTGCTTGTTTGCTGCACCCTAAAAAGGAAAAAAAAAAATTTAAGGTGTATTTTCTGAAGCTTTTAAAAGACTTGCTCCCTGCTGTACTCTGCCAAGGACAGACCTGTTCCTCTGCCCTGGAGTAAGAGTCACCACTGCCAACTCACAACCCAGCACGGGCTTCCCATTCCAATGGCAGGCAGCAGCAGAAGCCAAACACAAAAGAGGCCCTTTTAAATCAAACTCCTAAAACTCAACAGATTGAATCCTGGTTCACAAGAAGAGTACTGAGGAAGTGGGTTTCCCCCCTCTAAACCTTGTCAAAGGGTGGATACCCCAGACCATCTTGGCTAAAATACCTCTCTGCCTGGTGGTTTTCTCCTTGCCTCTCTGTGCTGCTCCACAAAGGATCTGGGTGTATTTGTACCTCAAAGTTCCCACAGCTTCTTGTGTTGCCAGCCCCTTATGCCTGACTGGGATCTCGCCCAGGCTGTTGACGTGACCTCCTGGTCCCTGGGGAACAGCTTTATCCCACAGGGCTGCTGAGGAGGTTGACTCCAAAATGCTCCCCAAGTTGCACCAGCAGCCCCGTGGATGTAGGAGTGGGAGAGCAAGGAGCCAAGACTAGAGTTGGAAACATGCTTTGGGAAAGGATCAAGCTTCCCATGGTGGGTCTTGCTTCATTGCACCCCTCCAGCTCTCCACACAGCTGATGTAAACCCAGTCTGGACCAGGCTTCTGTAAGGGAAGCCAAAGCTTGCTCTTTGTCCATCCCCTTCAGCACCTGCACACTCATCACTTGCCACCTACATGCTACAACACTGAATGGCCACTGAAACATCAGCTGTTGGTGATGCCACTCACGGGCTTTGGGAATCCAACAGAGCTCTGGACATGGCAGGCACTCACCACACCTTCTGCTGCCCCCATTCCTCACTTATCCTTTCCCTAGAGCTTTTGGGATGAGGACTGTACTGCTCTGCCCAGCACCTCTAATACTAAACATTAGTTGATAACAAAAAATAATGCCTCCCTGTCCCTGGCAGAAACTTGTCATAGGCTTTGTGAAGGGAGAAAAATGTGTTTTCCGGGGCTTTTTATGCCTTTGTGAGCTTCCACCACAAAAACAAAAGGGGAATGCAAGCACCCTGTTTCCACAATCAGCACTAAAATGTTACACAGCTGTGAAGCTGAACCTGAGATTATAAAGTAAAACTAAGTTGAAATTTAGTACTTTTGCCTTAGGTCAAGAAGTTGCATTTTCAGTGGAACCTTAATTACCTCTTCCAGCTGTAGGTCTTAAATAAGCCTGTCTGTCAAAAGCTCACAGATTGGGTTGAAGTGGAAATTTCTGCGTAACCAAATGTGGAGCAGATGAAATTAAAGAAAAATAAACCACAGAAGAAAAACAAAATGACACAATGTACTTAGCTGGAATTAATTTTGCTTTCTTGCCAGCCTTCTGGAAGGGGTCACCAAGTCCCACATGCTTGGGCCCAAGGTGTTGGGCAGGAGGAGAGGAGAGCTGCTGCAGTGCCAGTGCAGTGAAAACACCCAACAAAAGTTGAAGAAAGCCTAGAATAACTAAAGGCAAACTTCATTAGGCCACTCCTCAGCACAGCTGCATTTTGTCATCTCCCAAGGTCAGTTTTCATGCGAGAGAATGTCAAAGTCAGCAATTCATGTTTTTTATTGATGTGCCACCTTGCAGCAGGTTCCGCGTTAAATTTAATGGGTGCAATTTCCAGCAGGGCAGGCAGCTGTTGTGGCGTTGCCTTGTGTCTGCTCCAGAAACCAGCTTACAGCAGAGCCAGGGCCACCCTAAGCTTGAGAAGGCTTTGGCCACCAAGAGCTGTGGTAGGTTCCCACGGCCCCTCCAGCATGGCTCATGCTGCTCCAGCCTTCCCTGGGGACAGAGGTCAGCCCATCGTGGACAGCTCATAGGAGGATCTCTGACAGAGCAGCATGAATGCCAAAGCCAAAAGTCACTGTTGAGGCATTAGAGTCTATTGCCAAAGCACATCCCCCAGAAATTATACAGAGACTTGGCCTTAAACACCAGATCCACATTTGGAGTAGGTCTAGACTCCCTCAGGTCATCTTCCTCATGTTTTCCCTACAGAAAAGTGATGAGTTGCTCAGTCGCCATAACAGCTGGGACAGCATTTGGCCCTGGAAGAGCATGACCCTCTGCAGAGCAAGGGCCATGGGAGTGATCACCTTGCAGACAACAATCCATATACAAAGGTGTTGGCACTGTACAGCCACACCACACAGCAGCTGCCACAGCTGCTTACCGAGGCTGCCCCCGCTGCTGGCAAAGCCTGGAGCTTTTCTTCAGTGAAGGAACTCGGTCACCCTCACCTCCCCACCCAGCCAGCCCTGTGCACCCCCAGCCCTCCACCCCGCAGTCATCCTGGTCACCTGCCTGGAGCATCCCCCTGCCTCCATTCCCCAGTGAGCACATTCCTGCTGGTTTTGTTGTGCCTGATCGTGTGTAACAAAGCACAGATAATCAGCTAACCTCCACACCCTTAAAAAAGCAATAAATAAATAATAATAATTAAAAAAAACCCTCAACACAATGAAACTCAGTTTTCACAGCTTTCTGGGTCCCAGAGAAGCCACACTTCATCACATACTGTCTCAAAACAGAGTGATGTGTTGTTGTAACAAACCTTACTCACCCAGACCAGCGAAGGAAGCTGACTCTTTTACCTTAAATATATTGAATAAAATATAACCCCCCGAACCCTATGAAAACAAAGCGCCTCTTGCACCCCACCCCCCACCCCCCACCCCCGGGGGAGGACAAGAGAACAGACAACTTGTGACATGCACTGTCACCTCCCACCACACTGGACAGTGCTCAAAGCACGGAGCAATCATCCTTGACATCTCCAGGGAGGAGAAAGATGTGTCCAGAGCAGGCTCCTCTGCTCGCAGCAGGAACACGTACTTGTGCATGTCATCCATCCCCCCACCCACGCCTTTGCTTTGTTATTTCAGCAGTGCTCAGCAGTATTTGAGGCTTTCCCCCCGCCTTTTTTGGAGACATTCGTGGACTGTCAGGTTCTGTCCTGTCTCTGCACTGTTGGTAGCGACACAGGAGGTGCTCTCACAGAGCACCGGGGTCCCACTCAGGGATAAGCCGAACGGCTGGCTCAGCCCCACGCCAGACCAATGCCCACGATCGCCCATCACCATCCCATCCATAGGTGCGCTCGTGCCATTTCCCGGCCGGCTCGCCGCCTTTCCCACGCCAGATCACATTGCCCTCTAGTGGAGCTGGATCTACAAAAAGCCGTCAGCGGCGGTGACAATGACTGGGGAAACTAATGGGGAGGGGTGGGGGAGGAAGAAAATCCAAACCCAGCAGAGCTGCTGCCAGCCAAGCTCCTCCCTCTGGTGTGGAGCCGCTCTCCGGAAAACAACAGGATCCAACAGGCAGCGATCCCAGCGTGGAGCCGGGGCGGGGGGGTGAAAGCCCCAAAGCAAAGGGAAACGATGGCCACACAATAAGAAACACCAGACCAAAGCACCTGCTCCTCCGTGGTTCTCTAAAATGCAGGTGCTTTTTGAGAGGGAAGCTCTCCAGCTCTTCAGCCGAGGTGGTGGGTTCCAAGTGATGGTAACAAAGTGATGGCTCCAAGCTGCTCCAGGCTCCCAGCAGGCTCTCTCTGCATTGCTCCCACACCGGCATCCAGTGAAAAAAGAGAGATCAGTTATCCCCCCTTAGAACAAGGCTTCAAAGCATCTTGCAGGACCTGTAGACTATGAGGACAGCAGTTCAGCACTTCCAAAGGAAGGGCAGCACAGCTGGGAGCTGCTGACCCTGCCAATGACAAATAGGCCCTTAAGCCACGGTTCAGTCCTGAGACACAGGCACCCAAAGCTTGGGGGAGGCTGGAGAAGCCCCTTTTCCCAGCAGTGACTTCAGGATGAACCCTTACCTGCTGAGACACAAAAAGCCAAGAAGCATCATCAACCACTAAGAAAGCTGCCTACCTTCCCAAGGGGTTGATTTTCTTTGGCAACCTGACTCCAAATCCAGTTAGGGAGGATCAGTGCAAGACCTGGCATGCTCATTGCCTTAGCTCCAAGGAACAAGTCAGACTCTTGACAGGACTTGGTGGAAAACCAGCACAAATGAGAGGAGAATTAGACTTTCAAGCCACTCCTCCACCTAAGAAGGTAAAAGAAATATGGCTATTTTTGCTTTACAGGTCAGCAGATAATCCTCACCTTTTGCTCCCTAAAAGGTTTCACCCACCCCAGGGTGCCAACAGCCACATCAGTACCCTGGGACATCGTGGTACTGTTCCAGATGTCCTTGGAGAGATGGTCTAACCAGAGCACTTTGGGCCTTCTGCAGCCCCTCCCCAAGTGCTGTTCAGCAACTTCTGTTTAAAGTTTCTGTTGCTTTGTGGTTTGCAGGGTTGGACGGCTGCCACCACGACTGCACCGCCAACTCATCCAGCTGGATCCAGCATTTGCTGAGGGGAAGCTCATCCGGGCTCAGATGTGGACCAGAGCCTCCCAGGGCTGGTGTTCCCCTTGGACACTCCCGACCCCCACTCCCATAAGGGCACATCCACACTCCCATCCTCCACACTCTTCCTGGAGTGATTCTGGGCATCACCAGCCGCTGGTGAGGGAAGGCCTGTGGGCTGGAGCATGCAGATCCTCATGTCTCCTGGGAGTGGCACCTGGCCAGGATACAGATCAGATCACTGCATCCCACCAGGGCAAGAAGGCAGAGACCCACGTGCAAAGGGCAGCAAAGTCTCCTCCATCTCTTCATCTACCTCAAACAGGAAGGTTCCTACCCCTCCCAGTTAGCCGACACCTCTCCATGAAGGAGTTTCAGGTGTTCCTATGCCACAATTCTCAAGAAGGGTTGGACACATGGTGTCTGTAGCTGCTTTTTGGGTTTGATTTCTCCTTCTCTACTCCTTACAGCCTTTGCCCAGGTGTGAAGCTCATACAGGTGAGGTCCTGGTGCACTATATATCCAAGATTGGGCAGGAAAGGAAGGGGTCAGTGAACAAGGGGTGCATTTCCTCCAAGCCTGGGTCAGTGGATAACAGCTCAGCTGTCTCTGCTGAGAGAACTGTGGAGGCAAGTAGCATTCAGTTTTCCCCTGAAAACTGGGAGCAGATGCTGTGCAAGACACTGGACTGAAGTGAACAATCCCTTTCAGCTGGGCAGTAGGATGCAGGTGATCATCCAGCTTTGGATATGCTGTTAGACTCTACAGCACATTTCATGTGCCTCTCAGGCACAGGCCCATTGTCACCATTAGTCCAGTATTTCTCTTTCCTCATCTTGTCATAGTTTTACTCCTATCCCTTTCTCATATATCCACCCAGATCCTCCCAGCCATCACCCAACAAAAACTCATCTGGCAATGGCTCATTTCAATCCCACGATGTTCCACACTGCTGAACCAGATCATCTGCTCTTGCTGAGTGAGGGGGGAGGCAGAGCATCTTCTCCCACTCAGGAAAATCCATCCCTAGGAGGAACAGCACCAACCTCTCCCCAGCAGCATCCCTTCCTCCTCCAGCCCTCTCATTCCAACTCCTTCACCTAACCCAGGTCAAAGCTGCTGTGCTCTGCATGTTCCTCCACTGCCCAGGGCAGAGCACATTTAAAAATCAGTATTTTTTTGCAACCCATGCTAATAATAAAGAATAAAGAATCCCTGATCTGCTCAGCCCTTCTACTACTGCCAAATAGGGAGAGAATTTACCTTCAAATGTCCTAAGACAGAGCAGGAATTCAGCAGATTTATGTTATTTGGGACATTGAGTCTAAATCTGGAATCAAGCAGTTGCCTTCCTGTTAGCCCTTAGCTATCCACTTTCCCAGAAGTAGCTGCCTGTGTTTCCAAGACATTTGGCAAGTTTTCTGCCTCTCACGTCATGACAACTTCCATGGGCTTCTGTAAAAGATCTTCAAATAAAAGGAAAATGCTAAAAAAAGGTAGAACATCCCCTTTGATATAGGTTTCAGAGGGTGTAATCATCTACTCACCTCACAGATTGAGAGGAAATGTGGTTTGAGTTCCAAGTGCATTTTCAATGAAAAAAATGCATGTGCAATGAAGAAGTTTCAAACAATTTTTTCACTATTACTAATGACAAATTCCATATGCGTTCAACTGGTGCCGAGTTAGGTCTTCTAAACCTCCGATAGAGCCTTATTTCATCTGATCATTAGTTACAAAATTAGCTCTTTGGGAATACCATCTCCTTGGAGAATCAGACAAGTTGAGAAAACTTCCCTCTGGGGAATCTCTGGTTTAATATTCAGATTCAATTCCCTCCTAAATTTCTGGTGTGATTCTCTAGCATATGAATAGGCAGTTGAAGACATCTACTAGAATATACTTTATCATCAATATCAAATTTATATTTTGTCTTGCAAGGTGAAGGTTGAGCTGCTAGAGCAGGAAACGTATTCCTTCCCACCTCACTCTGAGCCGCTTCTCCCTGTCTGGAGCACTTTGCACGTGGCACCAGTAGGTTTAAGGCTAATTCTGCCATGCCTGAGTGCTTTGTGGCGCTGCTGCCCGTGTGAACACAGCTGCTCAGGTGCAAAGATCTGTGTCCCAGAGCCCCACATTGCCGGTGCCCTCACACAGACCCTGCTTCCCGTCCAGGATGAAGCAACTCAGCCATGGCCATCCAGCTCAAAGGGCAGAAATCCATGTCAGAGGAGTCCCTGATGAACCTGCACGAGGAGTGAAGGGTGGGAGGAACACAACAAAATGCCTATTTACACCTAAAAGCAGGTTAGACGTGGGAGTGAGGCGTACAACACACAGATGCTGGAGGAGGGGAAACCTCACCCACTGGTGCCGGGGCGCTCACAGGTGCCCCTGCAGAGGGAGGGTTCTGGTCCCTAGGGCTCTTAATCAGCCATTTAAAATAATTGATCTTATTACACTAAGCATATTACTGTTAAGCCTTCAGCTGTTAATGTTCAGTTGCTGCTGGAAGGGCCAGACCCAGCCACAAATCAGCCTAAAAGTGACACATCCGAAGAAGCAAGGTTCTGCTTCTGAGGGTAATAATTACTTTGTCCAGGCAGACTTGAAGTAAATGTAGCAACAATACCCTGAAAGCATTAACTAGTTCTTGTGAGGAACCTCTGGGAGATGCCCCCCCGAGGAACAGAGCTCTCCAACCCTTGTTCATTGCATAGGCTCTGATTCTCCATCCTCTGAAACACAAACGCACCTCATTGGCCTCCAGCCCAGCTCTTACAACCTCTGGGGACATACAAGGCCACCTTCATCTCCCAAGGCAGAAGGAAGGCTCCCTGCAGGCACTGCTCAGCCTCCAGCAGAAAGATTAACAAAACAAGCTTCCCTCCAACCCAAATCCCAGAACTGCTACACCACTGCCAAACATACCAGCAAAGATCAATACCCCAAGGCAGCAACTCCACTCTGGGAGTCCCAGTCCAAACCCCCCAGCTTCAGGGTGCCCTCTATATCCAGTATTTAGCTAACTGCATTCACCTGAAGGCCAGTCTGTAAGAGCTGTAGGTTGTTGGCGGGAAAGAGGGGAGAAGGGGAGGGGGGAGAGGGAGGGGGGAGAGGGAGGGGGGCGGGCTCCCCAGTGAGGAGTTTAGCAGCCCAGGGGTTTTCTGCAGATATCTGGGCACTGATGTTGTACAAGGGGTTGGAGGTGGGTCTGGGTCAGGATTGTTGCCCAGTCAGCATCCTGTGGAACCAGGCAGAAACCATGCTAGGTTGCACTCACACACTGGGTTGTGTCACAAGGTTTTTTTCAAGAAGTTTTGTTATTGGTCAGTTCCTCATGCACTATTTGTTTAAAAGAGACTTTATCTTGAATACCCGTTTTTGTTTGTTTGTTTGTTTGTTTGATATTATTTAGCTGTGATTCCAGAATTTGGAGATAACACCAGGCTCAAATTATCTAATGTAAAAATCACCAGTGATCTCAAAAGCAATTTATTTGAGAGTGTCTTTTATTTTTTTCATTTTCCTAAGCCTTTCTAAGGGAAAATTATAAGCTGAAAATTGAGAACTGGAATAGAATTTAAAATAAAATGAAAGCTAAGGTTTGACTCTAATACCATGAATGAGGACCTGGGGTTCTAAAAGTATCCTTTAATATTTAGAATCAGAACAGTATTACAATAACCACCTGTACTAAAACTATTCATGTCATCGTTTTTACACACGAGGTGGAAATCTATATTTGCAAAGCATTGCGTGTAATTTAAGCACCCAAGAGGAACCGAAAGAGAAAAATTGAGCCCTGAAGATTTGGTCTATTGAATGTAAACAACTGAAAACACAGTGTCTGCTGATTCATTCAGTTTGTCATCTCTCTGTCACACCTCTCTGTTTCACAATGGACAGAGAAGATGATGTGCATGGAGTGGTCCTTGCAAGCTGTAGTCAGCCATCGGCACACTCAGAGCTGTGACTGAAAGCTGTGGAAACTCCCCTGACTTCAAGCAAGGGCTCAGTGTAAGACATATCTGGCTCCTCAAGCTGCTGGTGGGCAGGAAACAGGCAGGTATAGTGAGATCTGTGTCATAGGAAAAAAAAAAAAAAAGAAACAGATTGGATTTCACAACACTGCACACAGGATGCCTCTGTCAGACTGGTCCTAAGGAACAGGCTGGGAAGTCCTCGTTGCTACCAAGGCTATCTCACACCTGGCTGGTGGAAAACAGGGGCAATGGATGGCAAACCCATTGACAAAGGATTCCAAAAAAACTTCTTGCAATGCATGTGTGCCTTTCTCCCACCTCGGGGAAAGGATGCCTCCTGAACCAGGTCAGGCAGAGGCAGTCAGTGAGAGTTGTGGCCCCTGAGCCTGCTGCCCTTCCCTGGGAACTCCCTCCAATCCCACTACAGTGGCAGAGGAGGCTGTGCTTGGACTGTCTGCCATGGGATCTCTCCTGACCACCCTTTCCCAGGCCACTTGGGCCAGCAACATTAACAAAAACAGTTGCAGGCCTATGAAGTATGAGTCATGCATCCTGTGACAGCCTTTGCACATAGGGACTGAATATTAGATACACCACCTCCCACTGTTCTCCATGTACCAGCAGCCTCCAAACCAGTGCCACCCAGTTCAGCACAGTGCACACTCTGCCCTGCAGCTCGCACTGGTTCTTTAAAGGAGTTTCTTGTCCCATAGAAGCAGACCCCAGCCATGCAGTAATCTCACCAATAGCTTGTTTCATACAGCCTGGGTCCTGCTGGGAAAACCAGTGCTGGAGTAAGGAACACTGAGGCTGGATAGCCCGGGGGCTTGCAGCTGGGTTGGAGGTACAGCCTCTTGTTTCTGAGATGGTCTCTGAAGCATTATTCACAGTTTGTTAATATGACCTGCTATAAGCAGTCTGCAGAGCATAAAGCTATTCTATGGGAAAATCCTTGGTCACTCAAGATAAACTAGGAAATCCAGTGGGATGAAATATAACAGCTCCAGTAAGTGTGGCATTCCACTGTATTATCCCATTTGGAAAGGCTAAATTAAATCCAGTGGCGAGAAAAATCTTGATTTCACTCCTGATTTAATATTTTAAGGACCAACATGGGATTACACTACAGAAAAAGGCTGTTACCAAATTAGTTGACTTCAGGCCCTCCCCAGCTCGATAAGCAGTTGGATGACATTTGGCTCTCATTTTGCTCTCCACTGCAGTAGGCTTTTGGGTGACTCCCTGTGAACAGCAGGAAAGCAAAAAATCACCCTCCTACTTCTGCATTTTTAGGGCCAAAACTGCTGTTGCCTCCCCACCTCTGCCCAAGTACAGAGATCTAGACAAGGACACTTCACCACCACTGGTAAAGATCATCTCCAAACAGCAGAGACAAGACCTTCACTTTCCAGTTTCCTTCTCTGCCTTTTTTTCTTTCCTCTTCTCAACCCTCCTTTCTCCAGAAAGTCCCCCCAGCAACAAGACCAAATTAATACTTGCAAGGAGTGTCTCACCAGACTGCAAATGCCGCTGCTCTTTATCCTAAAATAACTCTCATGTGAGTGACTAGAATTGCGATTTGTTTTACCTTAGCCAAATGTGGGACTTAAAATTATTAAGGCTTTTAAAAGAGGCTGGAGAGTGCCCTAAAGTGCCATTTCCACTTGGAGTGAGGCACGACCTTTGCAGGGCCTGGCTGTGTCCTCTGTTGCTCCTGTGGATGGCTGTCCTGCCCTAGCAGGGGACATGGAGTCAAAGCTCTGACGAGTCTTTTTCCAATGTCATTGCTTTCTTTGATCCCAGGAAGGGTTGCATTTGTAACAGATAATAGCTCAGGGTGATATTTGAAGCTGGCAGATCCATGCTGAGCTGGCTGGAGGCTGCAGCTCACCCGGGGTGATTTTTGTGGAGCCAGAGGATGAAGAGGCAGTGCTGGGCACAGGGACATGGTCTCACCAGGAGTGGATGGTTGGGGGGGAGGTTCTTGTCTCAGCAGATTCGTCACCTGCAAATATCTTCTTGATTACACTGTATTTGGTCTTTAACACACGTGTGCATTTGTGTTCCCATTAGTGGGGTCACTGATATCCCTCCTATGCTGCCAGTAAGTTGAACACTAATTTAGTCACCCAACAGCTAAGAGATGCTACAAAGTGACCCTTTGGTGGAAATGCTGATCTCCAGTCTGTGGGGGAGCCCTACCAACATACCCCCATACCCCAAAACCAGCAGCTCAGGTAGTCCAGAGCCCAAAGAAACTTTTGGGGTCAGAGGCAGAACTAAATGACAAAGCCCAGATCCCAAATCACCCAAGAAACCGGCAGCAACCAGATCAAATCCAGTATTTGCACTGAGCGTGTCAGCATGACAAAATCTCCACTCCAAAAGTACTAAATCTGGAGGAAGTTTAAATCCAGAAACAAAACACTTATACTTGAATCAGCCAGTATTTAGAGAGTGTGATCACGGATGGGAGTTTATGTGTCTGCATCCCATGCACTCATTAACTACCGCAATTTTTTTAAAAAGTTAAAATCTAAGTTAGTCCACAAGAAAAAAGAATTGCTCATATTAGTCACATTTCTCATAGGCAAAATCACAGCCCGGGGTGGCACCACGATCTGCTTTTGCTCAGCTCTTTTCCCACAGACAGCATTTTGGGGCACAAACAACTGGGTTTAGTGAAACTGCAGAGAGCCAGCCCATGCCGGGGGTAAATTCCAGGCCTGGCCTAAATGGGTGTAATTCACATTCAAATCAGCTGAAGTTATGCCAGCCTGCTCCAGGACTGACCCAGCTCTTGCAGCCTTCCTCCTCAGCTTGTTCCCAGCCTGTCACTGTGATGAGCACGCACTCCTAGGATTTTGGCATAGGAGTGAGATGAGGACGGCTCCGGCCATGCTGATCAATCACAGAGCCTTATGTTGGACAGATTTGAAATCAGTCACCAATTTACCAACTTCCAGGCTGATGAGGCGTGTGACAATCAGGAGCATTTGGGGATACATATTTATGTTTCCAGAAATGAAAACATAGGGAGTTATTCATAGATGAATCTAAAAGCATCCCTGAGACCGTGTGAGGTGTCATCATCTGGCAGCACTTCGATATACCCACTGCTGGGAACGTAGTCATGTGGGTTGTCATCGTGCACCCACCAGCAGCAGCAGTAAAAGCTCACCCCCACTCTGGGCCAGCTCAGTCTCCACAAAAGGGGAAGCAACATTTTAACTCCCCTCCCAATGCACTAGCAGAGGGAATCTCAGCTGGACCTCAGGCACAGCTAGGACAGGGCTGGATTGTCTTCTTACCAGCTCAGCTGTTTCCACCTTCTCCTGGGAGACTGGGTCCCTTTTCCTCTCTTCTGAGACAGACTAAGGGAAAGCCTGGAGCCACTCTCTGGTTTCATGACAAAGGTACACGTGGGAGCAGGACTATACCCATGAAGGATGATTTTGCCCTGGGGGCAATGCCAAAGGAGGATCCAGAACTTAACCTTGCTCTTCTTTTCTTGTGATAGAACCTGGCTGGGATTGGGGAATGGCTGGACCAGTCTCAACTTGATACCTAGACCTTGTCAACCTGTGACCTGGGAGGCTGGGGAGCATTTCTCATCATCCAGGGCCAGGGGATTGGGTAGGACTTGGCTGCACAGGCCAGGTGCTCAATGCACTGTGCATCAATATTCAGCACAAGGAACAGAAATGCAATGTGTTTGTCCATATTTTTTTTATGTCTACTCCTCTATTCCCCCCGCCATGGGTTCCCCTTGAAACTGCAGGCACAAAAGACTGTTTTCCAGCTCTGAGATAGCTGTTATGCAAACAGGAGAGGCAGTACAAGAGGATACTGTTCTTTCCCAATAACCTCTCTCAGGACTCTGCTGTTGCTCTGCAGAGGTGGAGCTGTTGGTAGAAAGCAGGCTGGGTACCCACTGCTGGAAAGTCACAGGCTGGAGATGAAGGTGGCCTGGCTAGATGATCCCTGGGTTAAGTCCTTGGTTCCTGGGTATGGCAGGGCGCTGAGCATCTAGAGGGAAAATATTATTTAAAGTCAAATACATGAAATAAATTCATAATTTTACCTTCTTTTTTTTTTTTTTCCCCCAATGTGAGTTTTCTAGGAAAAGAAAAATTTCAAATATATTAAAATAGAGGTATTTCACATTTAATATGTTCTTACCTCTTTGTGTGGTCCGCTGGCACCCTGTTCCATTTCTAGAAGGTCATTCTACTATAAGATTGCTCCAAATAGCTTAAAATTAGTTACAGATTTATAAACAATTACGTATTTATGTAAGATGAGACATTTTTCTTAATATGCATATAATGAGGCAGAATTTGAACTGGCTACGGGTTTGGATTTTGTTCATTTTTATGGTGTTTCTACCCATTTATTTTATGGGCTCTAGGGAGTGGATGCTAAAATTGAGAGCTTGTAAGAGGTTAGAAAAGAAAAGAACAGACATATTTTTCATGGCCATTTGAATAGCCAGATTGAAGAAAAAAAAAACAAAAACTTTCTATTCACATCTTTAGCAATTGCTTTTCCTCCTTGCTGAACTCGGACATGGGGACCTGTATTTTTTTTCTCGTGGTCTTTTCTCCCTAGCACCTCACCAGTGTAGGTGAAAGCATCTCCTTTATCTGCTGCCCAGGTTGGGGGCTGTTCCTGTCCCCTCCTTAGGGACTGGGCCATGCAAAGGAGAGGCTGTGAACACTCAGGGCCCAAGCCGAAAGCCCCAAGATCCCAGTCATGGGAGTGCCTCTCTGTATGTTTAAAGCATCACTCCTATGAATGTCTGTAAAAGCTGCAGGCACCTGGCACCACTGTAAATCAGATTTTCAAGTCTTCAGCAGGCAGCCAGAGAGGAAAGAAGACACATTCATGGGCCACCTGCCGTCAAACACCATGGAGGTCCAGACACAGATTTGCACAAACCAGTTCCTCATGACTGGGTCTGAGTACCCAGCAAGCCTCAAGCTCCAACTCCTTCTGTGTGGTTGATTACATATCTCACATGCATCACTTCCAGCCCCTGGTTTTATAAAAATGGTCTTGAAAGGAGAGGAAACAGCTGGTGAATAATACATTGTGTACCCTCCCGGTTGTACTGCAGCCTCTCAGCTTGTCTGCAGGCAGGGTTATCTGTACCACCACGAGCCATTCCCCCAACACTGCTGGAAACAAGGGTTCCTTTTCTGCAGCTGTTTATCCAAGGGACATAGAGAGAGCAGCAGGAGGAGTTGGGTAAATAGCAGTGGTATGAGATCCCACCCAGTGTGATCCGTTCTCAGGGAGCAGAGACACCCCTGGGCAAGGAGGGCTTGGGACTCACAACCACATATTCCAGGTTTATCTGCCAGCTCTGTTCCCCTCACTACCAACTCTTCTTCCACCTTATAATGACCCATCCTCCTGTGTCAGAGACTGCTTGTGAAGTTGGTAACAAACCTGAAGTTGTGAAGATTAAAGAATAACGAAAATTAAAGAATTGTGAAAATTAAAGAAGCAAGCAATAGGACAGGAAGAAACAACCTCAAGCTGTGCTAGGGAAGGTTTAGATTAGATACAAGGAAAAATTGCTTCACTGAAAGGGTGATCAGGCATTGAAACAGGCTGCACAAGGAAGTGGTGAAGTCACTGTCCTCAGAGGTATTAAAAAGAAGTGTAGATGTGGCTCTTAGGGACATGGTTTAGTGGTGGACTTGGCAGTGCTGGGTTAATGGTCGGACTTGATGATCTCAAAGTTCTTAAAAATCTTTTTCCAAACTAAACAACTCTATCCTTTTAAGCAAATGAGTACAGTATGGGGAAAAAAGTCTCCGGGAGGAGACTTTTTGAAGGGTAAAGAGTGGGGCTAAGCATTGCAGGATGTAAAGGAGACAAGGACAGACTCTCAGCAGGAGCCAGAGCTGTGTTAAAAAGTTGAGCAGAGGTTGAGTACACCCCTAGAGAGTGTCACATTGCCCAGGACCCTCTACCTGGAGCTGTGTGGCACAGAGCAGCCCTGGGGAATGTGGCAAAAAGTGCACTAGCTCCGGGGAAAGTGTTTTAGGGAAACCCTCGAAGCAGGAATGCTCCATTCCCCAGTGCAGGGCTGCCAGGCAGGGCAACCATGCTATTTATCTTGTGCTGAGGACGCCAGCCATCATCTTGCTTCCAGCTCATCCTGAACTGGTAGAAAGTTTTGATACTTACTGCACCTCCCAGCCCATAACTCACACATCTATTAGTTCAGTGACACCCTAGTATATTTTTGCCACCACATGCAGTGCTGTAGATGTTGCCAGAGTCTCTCTTGGGGAATATTTCTCCAGTATATTTTTAGATGTAATTTTAAAAAAAAGGGCTCTTAACAGCTAGCTGCCCCAATTAGCCTGCAGCACAGGTGGAGACCAGAGAGAGGTTTTCAAGTGGTTTTTTACAGAGTGGCAGAGAAAAGCTGTTTCCTCTGACATCCAAGCAGTTTCCTGTGGGAGCGAGCCAGGCACAGCCACAATGCCGTGCAGAGGGTGACAGGCTCTGTATCCAGGCACGGCTGCTCCGGGCAGGGGGTGAGGGGAGGTGGGCAGGGAGCCTCACAAGCGCTCCCCGAGCCCAACCTCCCGAAAAAGGCCGGGGGAACAGCCCCCAGCGCCAGCCAATGCTGCTCTTTGTGAGCTGCACAGATACAACGAGAGGGAGAATGCTGGTTGAAATCCTGACAGACTTTATGCTAATTCACCAAAGAGCATTTTAGACCGTACACGGACACTTAATCGAGTGGGAGAGGCAGCAGCGAACACGACATTTAATTATGGGAAAGAAAAACGAAGTCTTTTACCCTGCATTTGGCATTCTCCCAACACACAGAGTTAATTGTTAGGAGGGTATATTAGAAGGCAATGAAGGAGAAGATTGAAAACCCTGATTATGCCGAGGTCCCGAAAATGCTGAATTTATTGAATTTCACATGAGAAAACACAGTCTGTGCTAAGCTGAGGGCTCTGCCAGCAGCCAGCTAAAGCTCAGGGGGTCTGTATGTGCATGTATGAGGGGAACAAAGCTTTATGAACAAAGCTTTACTGCTTTATGAGCCACTGCCAACTACTGGTCAAGCCCCACTGTGTCCCTAAAATAGGGCAGGTTAATACATACTCGGATAGATGCCCTTGGTGTGGGTGATGCACAAGGTGGGCAGCAGACCTTGGTGTAGATGGTGAACACAGTGGGCAGACTTTGGTGCAGGTGATGAACAAGGCCAGCACATTTTTCAGGAGCTCAATTTTCCTTCAGAAAAGGATATAACCAGGGAAAGTTAGAAAGGGCATTTCATCTGTGACCTCTGGGTTATTTAGCTGCAATTGCCTAAATTTGGCTAGAATCTGCAGCAACAGAAAACCCAAATGCTTTGGCAAGCACTGGCACAGATGCCCATAAGAAAACAGGAGTCATAGGGCTGGATCACATGAAAGTCCATCCATCCTGGGTGCACCCAGAGAAAGGAGTACTACAAGAAGAGAGAACCAATAAAAAATGCTTCCCCCAAAACCCCCACTACCTCCAACAGTTTGATTTTTAGGCACATCCTTGGACCATAGTGTTGCCTTAGTATCCCTCAGCAAGTTTCTCCATTAATTTTCTCAGTTATCCCTTGAACCATGTAAACTTTTAGCCGCCTTTTTCTTCTGCTTCATCATGACTGAGGGGCAAAACTTTATCTGGTGCTGACCCGTAGATGTATTCATTATACCAGTACCTGTGGCATAACATATCTCCCTAGGAAACTCCCCAGGTTGGGCCTCACAAAGAAAATAAGTGCCAATAATCGCCAATTCCTCCATGCTGTTAACAACCCCATCTGTTTTTACTGAAGTCAGTAAAATTTTCTCTGGATCTCAGCAGAGCAAGATGCCTTTTTCTTTTTTTTTTTCCCTTTCTTTTTAAACATGAAAATCCTCATGGATAAATGAGCTCCAGCTCGTGGGGCACCTGCAGTAGCTGTCACTGTGCTGCAGGGGGGAACCTTCGGCTGCCGATACACTCGCGGCTGCTGCAAGTTGGAACAGGCACCGCAAGTCAGCTTTGGCCGGAACGCGGGTGGGAAGAGCCCTGGTGATTTGTACCGTGGTCCCAGTTTAATTACAACAAGTTTCCGGTTTTTCTAGTTTTAAATAGCTAAGCAAAAAGAGCCGTAAAGATAAAAATAATAATAAAAAAAAAATACCGAAAGAATCTGGCATTTGGGGTACGGCAGGCAAAATTGTTGGTTTGCTTCTCTCAGAGCACGTGATTTTCCTGCCTGACCAATGTCACTGGAAAACCTGAATCTGCCTCACGGAGACGGAAGTAGGCTGTTGCCACAGAAGCGGTAGCCCTGTAGAAAACGCTATTTTCCAGCTCCCAGTGGAGCGCAGTAAACTGGAAGGAACCCAAAATGTTTATGTAACAGCGTGACGCACCCCTCACACCGGCAGCCAGGTACGTGTCTCAGTTCAGAGAGCACCTGGCACACCCTGAGCTCTGAAGGGAACCTCAGCAGCTCCGAGCAGAGTTAAGCTGAGTGCTGAGCCAGCCCCAGGCTGCTGCTCTGGCTGGCTGTTGGAGGCCACTCGTCCCTCAGGGCCGGCCTGAGGGGACACACCCCCCCGGGATGAGGAGCTGAGGCGGGACAGTGCGATACCGAGCATCGATTCATTGATGGAGATCTCAGGGGAAATTGCTGAGCCAAGAAAAACAAATTGACAGCAGCTCCATCCTCGGCAGCCCAACGCACTTCAGTTTTTTGGCTTACATTGATCAGGTGCCTGACCCAGCTTGTGCTGAGGGGTGAGCACAAGCCAGCCGTGTTTATCAGGCTGCCAGTGGGCAGGAAGGAGCTCTGTGCCCGTGCCAGCCCACAGCCCGAGGGCAGAGCAGGAGAGGTGGTGCCCAGGAGCTCTGGCTCAGCCCCACAGCTCTGCCTGTCTTGTGCTGGCAGCCTCCGCCCAGCGTGATACAGCTTTTAGGTAAATAACAGAGTTTGGACTTTTTTTTTTTTTTTAAATGAGACAAGAATAAATCTCTCAATTAAAATGTCCAATACGCTGTTTAAAATTTTATTTAAAAAGCTCCCACTGTTTTTTGACTCCTTCTCCCTCTCTCTGGGATTTTTTTTGTGAAAAGAAACAAGTTTCCACTTGAAGCCCTACAAACATTGTCTTGGGAGGACCTCTTTGAGGAAGGGTCTGCCTGATCATTTGCAATAAGTGTTTATCCCCGAGGCTGTTTCCAGCACTGCTGGGTAGTGCCAGGAGACCTGGCACTAACTCACCCCCGAGCTGTGGATGCCCTCAGTCACATCGGATTTTCAAGAACCATGTCAGTGTGGAACCATGCACTGGGCACACGATGTCCT